>NW_022202054.1:0-7728 GCF_009176525.2 Contarinia nasturtii | reverse complement strand
TTAAGTTTAACATTTTGTAGCATAAACGTTCTCAGAACGTTTTGTCATTCGATCGTTATTTGTATTGTTTACCGTAACATGTAAATTGCGTCTCAGCCAAAAAATGAATTTTACTCGTGAAAATTTTCGAGCGATTATTTTTTTCCACTTTCGATTGGGTGTATCACAACAACAGTGTTTTGATCAACTTCATTTGGCCTTTGGCGATGAAGTACCAAGTCTTCGGACAATTTATAATTGGTACAACGAATTCAAGCGCGGTCGCCTATCGCTCATCGACGAGTTCCGCGAAGGTCGTCCAAAATCAGTTGTTGTACCAGAAAACATCGATGCTGTCAGAAATATGATAATGGAAGATCGTCATGTAACATATCACGAGATTGAGGCATCCCTGGGCATTAGTGCGACCAGCGTATTTAAGATTTTACATGAACATTTAGCTGTCAGAAAGAATTGCTCTCGTTGGATACCACATAATTTGACAATCGCTCAAAAAAAGGCTCGTGTCGATTGGTGTAAACAAATGCTCAAGAAATTCAATCGTGGTGTTTCAAAATCCGTGTATTTTATCGTCACTGGTGACGAATCATGGATCTACGCGTATGAGCCCGAAACTAAACAGCAGTCGACTGTATGGGTCTTTCAAAGTGAAGATAACCCAACAAAAGTTGTTCGAGCTCGAAGTGTTGCGAAGCAAATGGTCGCCCGTTTTTTCGCGATAAGTGGTCATGTGGCAACAGTTCCACTAGAGGCTCGTAAGACCGTCAATTCTGATTGGTACACCACCATTTGTTTGCCCGAAGTGTTTGATGAAATAAGAAAAAACAACCGTCGTCGCAAAATAATTCTTCATCATGATAATGCGAGCTCTCACACATCTCATCAAACAGTCGATTATTTGACCGGTCAAAACTCAAAAGATCGATTTAATGGGTCATCCGCCGTACAGTCCTGATTTGGCACCCAACGATTTCTTTTTATTCCCGAGCGTGAAGAATAAACTGCGTGGTCAACGATTTTCATCGCCCGAAGAAGCAGTTGATGCGTTCAAAACACACGTTTTGGAGATATCACTTTCGGAGTGGCATGAATGCTATGACAAATGGTTCGAGCGAATGCAAAAGTGTATTGATCATCATGGCGAATATTTTGAAAAACAATAAAACCATTTTCGATGAAACCCCATTGTCTTATATATGTTTTTGAAAAAACTTAAATAGTGACCCTCGTACTTAGTCTCAATTTTATCGATTCTGCTTTGAATAAATCTGAATTCTAAATTTAACTGACGTTAAGTATACTTCTGAATCAATTAAATTAATATCACTGTTTGGCATGTGCGTTTCATATTTCCGCACCATATTCTATGATTGGTATAACAAAGACGAAACAAAGACGTTTTATTGTTCATGGATCTAAAAAGTATCTGGTGAAATTTTTCAGATGGTTTTCAGTGAATTTATCGATTTATAATTTATAGTGTATTTAGGGGTTTTGCGGTTCGAAAATAAAGAGTATTATAGGAGTAAGACGAATTTTTCCACACGGTGGTAGATGCGTATTTTATTAAGCTAGCTAAAAATAATATTTGTTCGATTTTTCAAGCTTTTCAAGCGGCGTAATATGTGTGCGGAAAAGAAATAAAACACATTTCCATGCAAAATTTTCATCACCAAAAATGAAGGTTTTGTACCAAAGGTACGACAGACCTCCACAAATTAATCTCACTTGACGTTAGAATTCTAATATACTTTCAATGCAAAGCTAATGTGATTACTTTTTGGTATACACCCATTTGCAAATTGTGAGCAATGAATTGATATTTCAATGACTGAATTCGATCAATTTTGACCGTATAAACAATATCAATGCTGTTTGAAAGCGTTCTGGCCTAATTTCCGAGGTGAATGTATGTTTTCAACTCGCAATTTTATGAAGAACTAAAAGTGACATTCAATTGGTTTTAAATCATAAATGTCATACTGAAATCGATAGAATATCTTTTGGAGGCCGGCCACGGCCAACATGGCGGCCATATCGAAAAGTGCCGGAACAAAAAAGTCTTAGTTTTTTATGAACTTTAATCACAGAAAGTTTCAAAAAGATCAGACTCGAGTACGCAAAATCGCGCACAGACAGGCATTTTGATTTTTCATAGAGATTTATATGACATTTTTAAAATGCTGAATTTTTCGACAGATTTATCGATTTCAATTGTTCGTTTGAAAGTAATTGAGCTCTAGAATCAGAGTATCGATGTTTCAGGGGCCAACGACCTCATTTAGTGCCATCTATGGCCGTAGAACTGAATTTTGTCCCTTTTCTTGAAAGGACCATATGTTGAAGACAGGTGAACCGATTTTTAAACTTTGACATTTTTTCTTGATCTATGGCCCAAGGGCTTTACAACCGTACATCAACCGGGGCCAAACCCTTCTATGTCTGGATTTCGTATATTACGTTTATATATAGCGAGTTTGACTTTTCACTTTTTGTCACTCGCGCTAGAGTACTTTGGAACTTCGCCAAGTCAGATTTTGAATTACGTTGCTGGGAAAAAGTTATACTGTTAACAAATTTTTACGTCCACGGTACCACGCACGTACATTAATCTATCAATAAACGACTGATTTGTGTTGCTGACCCTGAAAACATCGGAAAAACACGTTTTTGAGGGATCTTAGTTTTTCAACCGATTCCAATACCTTAACCGATACACTCGGTGCGTGTGGACATTTTTGTTTTAAGGTGGCCCAGTGATGAATAATATAGAGCTGTACACAGAGAGAAATCTATTACGTTTTGTTACTACATTTTTGAAAAACGTCAAAACACAACCACTATTGTGTTTTTTCCCACTAATTTTTTTTATTCAATTGTCAATGTTTATGCTGCGTGCATGTATAGAAGGATCTATTATACAGTGGGAAAAAACACAACAGTGGTTGTGTTTTGACGTTTTTCAAAAATGTAGTAGTATATCTTAATGTTTTTCTCTCTGTGTAATTTACGGAGAGTTCTCAAATCATTTTGAAAGTAAATTTTGACATAGTAATTAACATAGTTAATTTTTTATTGTAGAGACATGTCGTTTGAAGGAGCCACATCGAATAATAAAATGCTGGATTCATTAAAACTGCAATTACGTGATGCTGAAATGAAGCGTGCAGATGCTGAACTTGCTCACCAGGTATGATACATTATTGTAAAAGCAATGAATAGAACCAAAAGTGTTATTGATAACAACATTTCAAAATTAACTACACAAAACGAAATAGTGAGTCACAATTATAACCAGTAAAGTACCCAAAGTGTTACTAAAAGTTTTTATGTCACCTATACAGATCGATATATTGTGCTGAAAATAATTTTGTGAAAATACAGGATGCCCTAATGAGGTAGTAAGGGCAGGGGAGTACCCCACAATGTCAAAATTTGGTCGGATAATAAATAATGTACTACAAAGTTGTTCAGAATGACGAGAGACCCCCAGGAAGGTCGAAAGTCATAGCCCCTTGACCCACGATTTTTTTCATTCGAAACCTCGAAATTCAGAGTCAGCATGCCAAACAACAACAACAACAATCATTCATAGACCGATTGTACCTTTCGGCGTGTGGTCTTTTACGAAACGACTAGACTCGAATTCCTCTTACAATTCCTCTCCAAACTTCCCTATCGAGAGCTAGGTCTTGAGTTTCTCTACACCAATCATGCCCTCTAACATCCAAATCACATTTAGCCGAATCCAAATAACGTCTACGGGGTCTTCCTCTGTTTCTCGGTCCATCTGCTTCGGCATACAAAATCTTCTTTGGCAAACGCAACTCACCCATACGTTGGACATGTCCAAACCATCTCAGTCTCGACATTCTTGCAACTTCATCCACCGACACAACATTCAAATCATCTCGAATTCTCTCATTTCTCATACGATTTTCCCATTGGTCTCTGCGCGATACTCCAGAAATCATTCGTAAAACTTTCATATCAGCCACTTCCAATCCATGGATTAAATTTTGAGAATCTACCCAGCTCTCGCTTCCGTAAATGATAGTAGGTCTGAAGATTGACTGATGAATCAACAATTTCGTCTCCCTACTCAACTCACGTTTATTGAAAACGTGTGATCTAAGCTGTGCTACTACCTTATTTCCATTCATTCTACGTTGTTCAAACTCTTTTTCAAACTTGCCATCTTTAGAGAAGATGCAACCCAAGTACTTGAATTGTGGAACTTGTTCAAGCAAGTTACCATTCATTTCACACTGGACAGTTTTACGAGTTTTTCCCACATGCATAACCTGGGTTTTTGAACTGCTAATGGTCATTCCAAAGTCTGTACAAGCCGCTTGTAAGTCTCTGACACTATTCTGTAGCTCCTGTTCCGAACTACCGAAAAGTACCAAATCATCTGCGTATGCTAAAGCAGAAATTAAGTTACCCCCCCAAAGCTACGTTACCCCTTAGGTTTGCTGATTTGATCAGCTTATCCATATAAATAATAAACAGAAGCGGTGAAATTGTACAGCCCTGTCTAAGACCATTACGCACATCAAACCATTCGCTCAAATCACCATCCACCCTAACTGATGCTTTACTGTTTGCGTACAAACTTTTAATTGCCCTAACAAGAGACCCATTTATTCCATATTCGGCTAAGACCGACCACAACTTAGATCTTGGAATACAATCATAGGCTTTCTGCAAGTCAACGAAACACAAAAACAAATCCTTATTTTTCTCATGGAATTTCTCTAGTAGCTGTCTCAGAACAAAGATTTGGTCTTGGCAACCCCGCATAGGGCGGAATCCCGATTGATTTTCATCCAGAAACTGTTCAACAATAGCTCTGGTTCGTTTTTCCAAAATTGAACTATAAACTTTTCCGACAACGCTCAACAGCGAAATTCCACGATAATTATTGCAGTCTTTACTACTGCCTTTCTTATGAAGAGGAGAAATGACTCCAAAGGAACAACAGAAGAGCCCCAAGCGAGATTAAAAATACGATATAACCATTTAACTCCAACTACTCCACTACTCAAAAGGAATTCGTTGCGAACTTCGTCCACGCCTGCTGCTTTGCCCCATTTTAACTTCGAAATAGCTGCTTGAATTTCACCCATACTGATCTCCTCTGACTCAAACCCATCGATGATATTTTCTTCCAAATCTCCATTTTGTCCAATAGCTCCATTGTCAATATTCAGCAAATCATCGAAATATTCTTTCCTACGATTGAGTACATTCCTTTTGCCGATCATTAAACTGGCCATTCTGTCCAAAACTGCTCCAGGTGCTTGCTTTTTACCTCCGTTTCTGATGTTCTTCACTTTTGTCCAGAATACTTTGTTCCGCTGCTGTCCAGCTTCCTCTAAATCCTGTCCAAATTTCACCCAATGTCCCTCTTTTGCTTCCTTGACCATTCACTTTATGATATCGCGTTGTTCCTTGTATGAAGTCCAGTTATCCTCAGTCCTATTCTGCATCCAGTGAATCCATTTTACCCTCTTCTCCTTAACGGCAGCCTTGATAACATCATTCCACCAGTCCGTCTTCTTTCTGTCATTCTTAATTCTAACGAACCCCAAACACTCTCTGGCAGCCCCCAGAAAAGTGTTCTTAAAAAGACTCCACTCTGTTTCAATATCTGACACTATATTATCATTCAAATCCGAAAATTTTGCTTCTAAAATGTCAACAAACTCACGGGCCACATTCTCATCTTTCAAACGATTCACACGTAAAATGTTGGATGGCTTCCGATAACTATTTATCCGGCTCTTGACTATACATAATTTACTGGCTACCAAATAGTGATCAGAATCCATACCAAAACTTCTATTCACTCTCGTATTCATAACCGACTTACGCAAGCACTCCTCAATAATTACATAATCCAAAAGAGATTTCTGATTCTGGCCAGGGTTTTCCCACGAATATGTATGAATTTTCTTATGCTTGAAGAAAGTATTAGAAATAATCAAACCCGAACTCTGGCAAAAATCCAATAATCTCTTTCCATTATTGTTGGCAGGCGAATCTTCACCAAACTTTCCCAGAATATTAGCAAAATTTGGATCATTTCGACCCACTCTAGCGTTCAAGTCACCCATAAGAATGACTTTTTCACTGCCTCTGCGATAGATTACATCATTCAGATCACTGTAAAAATCGTCTAGTCGTTCCGAAACTGCACCTTCACACGGTGAATAAACGCTCACGAATCTATAAATATCTCCCGAAATTTTGACCGAAATCCACATCAATCTTTCATTGACGAATCTATGGCAGTTAATCGATGATTCCAAATTCTTGTGAATCAAAAATCCTACGCCCCAATTAGCTCTACCTCTAGCAACACCTGACAAAAATACTTGATAATTCTCTAATGAATCTTCAATCTGACCTTTCACTCGCACATCACTCAAAGCTACAACATCCAAACCAAAATCATTCGCTCTCTCTACCAATTCAAACTTCTTCGACTCAAAACCTCCTCTCAAATTCAAAGTTCCAATATTCAAAGCGGTCTTCAACTGTGGAGCTCCGGTCAGGTCCCGGGGAGGAGGTCCCGGGGAGGAGGGGGTCCCGGGAAGGACGAGCTCCGTAGCCTTCCCTCGTCCGAGGTCCATCATTTCAATTTCGAGCGAGTTAAAGGGTTTAAGGTGAGGGGCGTGCTAAGCCACACTGCACCCGAGACAATCACTCGTGAACGTCGAAACGAAACTGCCATGGAAATGGTTAATTCTAAATCGCTTACAAAACTAATCACTTCAATATTAAATTATTTCAAAAAATTAAGTTACGTGGTCGGCCAAAAATTAGCTACGAGAAAAAGGAACGAACTCACCAAATAATAATAAGAAATGATGAAAGTGATGACAATGTACCGCTGTTTCAAACAAAATATTCCCGTTATGCGCGATAACAAACAAATAATTTAACCCTCCTAGGTATAGTAACGGTCTATTAGACCGAAAACTTAAAAAAAATATCATAAAATGGAAACGCGTCGACCGATTGGCATCAAATTTTCGCCTTTTCACGAGAATAATGGATTAATATTGAAAATAACATTTAAAATCCTGAAACTGTTCTGTAAAAAAAAAAAAATCCAGAAAGACGAAAATCCTAACTTGATCGTATAGTTACGGTCTCTTAGACCGTCCATACAAAATGTATGGGAAACACATAATCAAGCATTTTCACAAATTAAGTTGATGAAAATTTATGATATCCGTTTAATAAAAATGAAAAACTAAATTGGAAAACGAGAAGATAGGTTGAAATTCTCAAGAAAAATCAATTTGAATCTTGTTTATCGCGTACATAATATTATTATTTCAACAAAATGTCTGTCAGAGAAAAATCGATCTGAAGTCTACAATAGCACAAAAGGCGGTGTGGATGTTTTGGATCAAACTAGGGATCAAATGTGCCATTCAAACTCATGTCAACTTGGAACCAATCGATGGCCATTTCCATTCTTCATGAATCTCATCAACGTATGTGGTGTTGCAGCATTTGTTCTTTACAACACAAGTCACGATATCACGCATGAACAGTATGCATTTCAACGCAAGACATTTTTGATCGAATTGTACGTAGGCGACTATTTAAGTTTCTTCAATATGTATGTTTTAGTATTGCCCGATGCAAACTATTGTCATATTCCTTAAGTTTAACATTTTGTAGCATAAACGTTCTCAGAACGTTTTGTCA
>NW_022202053.1:0-2880 GCF_009176525.2 Contarinia nasturtii | reverse complement strand
GTTTTTACGACGTTTGCGTTTGGTGGTCCGTGCAAATGGAGGAAGAATCAAAACCAAAACATGAATCTAAAATTTTTGACCCTCTTCTAAATCCCAATTAAGTTTTTGTTCAATTTTAGTAAAAAACAATACGTTTTTTGAGCATATATAAAAGCTACACTTATTCTGGCCCACCCTGTATACACGTAATTTCCAAATCCCAAATTGGAAGCCCGTTCGCCGCGATTGATGTATGGTTGGAAAGCCCTTGGGCCATAAATTAAGAAAAAACATCAAAATTTGAAAATCGGTCCATCCGTCTTCAAAATATGACCGTTTCAAAAAAAGGGTAAAAAATCAGTTCCACGGACATAGATGGCGCTAAATGTTGTCGCCGACCCCTGGAACATCGATTTTCCGATTCTAGAGACCGATACCTTTCCAACGATACCTCAAACGTATAAATCGGTCAACCCTTTCGAAAAATTTCGTAATTTAAAATTTTCATATGAAATCCCTATGAAATATCAAAATGTCTGTCTGTCCGCGATTTTACGTAGTTGTTTCTGATCTCTTTGAAAATTTCTGTGCTTAAAAAACATAAAAAACTAAGACTTTTTTGTTCTGACACTTTTCGATTTGGCCGCCATGTTGGCCATGGCCGGCTTCTAAAAGTCAACGAAGCGCCCTGACTTGACACCATCCGGACATATGCACATCGTTGGAAATGTCTTGAAGTGAGCTATCGAATGGTGCCATTAGAGATCCGAAAATTTCAAGTTGTGGTGGCCAAATTGGCCAAAAACCAAAAATGTACCGTTCGGCCGGACACATAACGGGTATTTTTTCGAGAAAGGCTGCATATCTATTGAATATATCGAGAAGAGAGTATGTTAATAATAACTGCACCAAACAGCGTTCCTTCGCCTTGGAAATAATTTAATTAAATAAATATAATATAATACAATTTGATTTTTATCAAGCATTTTTGAGAGAGAAAATGAAAAATTATAGCTTCTCTCATCTTGAATCTACCCAAATTGGTTTGGTTTGTTGACGAAGATGAGGACCCTGACATAGCAATAGCGATCAATGCAGCCAGTGAAAAAGAGAAGATAGTGCTGGATACTTGCTATGATCTTGGTCTCCTCCAGATAAACAAGTGCTACAACCAAAATGGTCGTATGCTCGACTTGATCTGGACAAATGATGTTGAGCTGTTCCAGTGTTACATGAGTGATTATCATTTGTTAAATTTTGAGAAGCACCACAAAGCAATCAATATTCGATATAATGAACCCGTCATCAAAACTGTTGAAATCAAGCAAACATATAGAGACTACATAAATGCTGACTATAAACTAATAAATGAGTCACTCCTTGAGGTTGACTGGAATAAAGAATTCGATGAAAATTCATTAGAATTAAAACTAGACAATTTCTATACAATTGTAAAGTCAACAATCGAAACTCATGTCCAGTTAAAAACAAAAATCACCAGGAAGCAACCGATATGGTTTAATAGGCCACTAATCGAGTTGAAAAACAAAGTCAGCAAAGCTCATCGGATTAAAAATAAGGTCAACACAATTGAATCAGTAGAAAATTTTAAACAATTAAGAAGAGAATATAAACACAGTGCACGGTCAGCACTCAAGGATTACAGAATTGGGATGGAGAATCTGATAGACGATGATCCAAAGAAGTTTTTCAGACATGTGAATAACATAAAAGGGAAACGTGATGATCTGCCGCATGAGATGTCTTATATGGATATGAGGGCAGATGACCAGTCTACAATCGCTGGTTTCTTTGCAAAGCACTTTGCCTCAGCCTACAACTCTTTGATGGGAGATCTACGATATGACAACTCGGAGATTGAAAATATTCGCGACATTTGTGCAGAAATATCACCGATTGAAATAACTGGGGAAGTTGTTGGACAACAAATTGACATGCTTCCGGATGATTTAGTCAGTGGTCCTGATGAAATACCAAATAAATTTATCAAGCATTGTTTGGTTTCATTGCAGGGGCCAATCACAACATTATTAAGAGAATCTCTTGAAACATGCACTGTACCACAGATTTGGAGAACGTCTTTTGTCAGACCGGTTTACAAAAACGGTGACAAAAACAAAGTTCAAAATTACCGTGGTGTCGCTCTTCAGTGTATAATGTCAAAAATTCTTGATTCGATCGTCACGAACCATCTCAATCAATATCTAAAGAACATAGTACACGAAAGTCAGCATGGGTTCATCGAAAATAGGTCAACTATAACGAACTTGGCAGAATTTACATTGAATACGATAATCAACATGGGAAAGGGACATCAAACAGACACCATATATTTGGACATCGCAAAGGCTTTTGATTCTGTGAATATAAAATTACTAATTCAAAAGCTAAACATAATGGGATTGAATACACAGCTGTTAAAATGGATCGAATCGTATTTGTCTGGACGCAGACAAATAGTCAAGATATCAGATACCAAATCAGACCCAATAGAAGTAACTTCTGGTACTGGTCAGGGTCATTGGCGCAACTTTGTTCATCATGTTTGTAATTGATCTACCTTTCATCGTGACCGATTCATGCATCTTTTCGTTCGCTGATGATACCAAGATTTCAAAATGTATAAAATCAGAAGATGACTGCATTCATCTTCAAGAGGATTTGGATCGTGTGGCAAATTACTATGAACGCAATTTATTAAAGTTGAACGTTAACAAAACAAAAATAATATCATATCATCTAGGATCACTGAAATATGAATATAATTACAACATAGATGGCGTGCAAATTGAAAGAGTAGAGGTAATAAAGGACTTGGGAGTATTGCTTGATGTGAAGATGAATTTCAAATCACACATCGAGCATGTTGTTGCAAAGGCA
>NW_022202052.1:0-3055 GCF_009176525.2 Contarinia nasturtii | reverse complement strand
GTTATTTTTTTACATTTTTACGCTCTAATTGATCTTATTTCATCAATTAAGACCATTTTAGACTTTATAAACTTCAAATTGCCAAATTATACAGATTTACTAATCCAGATAACATCTTTTAAAAATCAGCAAAATAATAATTTTCACTAGTCAAACAATTTGAATTTTTACCAATGACCATACTCGTTTAAAGCCAATACGACTTCAGTAACGCGTATTAGAACAATTCACGATTCGTGTACACTCAGCACATCATCGCTGCTTTACGGAATACACATACATCATCCGATATTTTTTGGAATGGTGATTTTATTGTCAAATTTACCCTTCTATCGATGGAAGAAATCAATTTAGATAAATCTGACGTCATACAGTTCAACTCCGTAATTACAATAAAGCCCTATGTTCGTTTCAGTACAAGGATAAAAAATTCAAAAGGCCACATTGAAACACTATCGGAAAACACTCTTTTAGAATTCAAATCATCACAAAACGTTGCAAATCTTCATAAAGAATTTCTCTAAATATATGATCTACGTAGATTTTGAGTCATTCTCATGAAAATGAAGGATGTTTCTCGAACGAACTTTTCATTTTTGACTCAATGTTGACAAATTTATTTCAACCGGTAAATACCGGGTTTTAAATAAACAAAAACTTAGACGTGCAGACCCCAGCTCAGTAATCAGCATGGCTCAGTAATCAGTGGACGCGGCCCTATCATACTATGATAGCCGTTGCTATGGTCGTTACTAAAAATTCGAATTTTTTGACTGTTGAAATTCTTTAAATTTTCTGGTGTTTTACCAATTTTTAAAAGATGTTACCTGGATTAGTAAATATCTATAATTTGGACATTTGATGTTTATAAAGACCACAGCAATGAAACGACAACAACAACAATAACACATATTTTTACTGTCAAAATTTTGATGTCAAAATCATACGTCCTCAGCAGGGGTCCGAGGGGTCCGATTTCCCCCCCCCCCCCCCCCTGACGAAGTGTTACCCCTTGAAAATTTTCAAAGAATTCTTTCAATTTGCTAGGGATTTCCGCCAAAAAAGTGAAGAGCAAAAAAAACAAACGAAAAAAGTACACTTTTCGCAAAATACACTTCACTTTTTTGCTTACCCCTCTCGATTTTTTTCAATTACTCCCCCTTAAATTTTTCCCTTGAGGACGTATGGTCAAAATGGTGTCGACATTGGTGACGGTATTTTGAAACAGACTGTGTAATCCATATTCATCGTATATGATCCTATGTAAAGTTCTATACTTGATCTAGTTCACATTGACGGTTCAAATCGTTTATGTCCACTAGCGTGGACATGGACTGTGTGTTTCTTCTGTTACATGTACGTTGTAATGGATAAGTATAATAACATGGCGTCGTTCAAATAAATTTAAAAATCCGTCCACTCGTGTCGACACCATCTAGCACGGTAGTAGGGATTTCATTGCAGTGATAAAGACTAAAATGGTCTTAGTTGATGAAATAAGATCAATTTGAGCGTAGCAATGTTATTACTAAAAATCCCATTTTTTCGAAAAAGTTCCCTTCACACTCGTTCAAGTCGCCACCCTATATGACATATAAACCCATCAAAAAGTGGCTGTTTTGGAATCAGCTCATGCTTATACAATAACTCTGGGCTGTAGAGCCAAATCGAGAAAAATTCATCCACCCTAATGCCGGTTCTATGAAGGTTATGTTTGCTACACAAAACACAAGTTACTCGCAAGATTCACAAATTGCTATACTATTCGTTTTTCTATTTTTAATATCGATATTAAGAAAATTATGACAATATTAAGAAAATTGAAATGAATAATCGCTACAAAAGAACGAACGAACAAAATTTTTATTTTCCAATTCCTACGAATGAACGAATACAATTGAATTTTTAAAATTCTATGAACGAACGAACGAACGAACAAAAATGTCATTTCTATTGCCTACGAACGAATGAACGAACGTTCGTAGCCAGCAGTAAATATCAAATTAAGACCATTTTAGTCTTTATAAACCATCAAATAGCCAAATTATAAAGATTTACTAATCCAGGTAACATATTTTAAAAATCAGAAATTAAAGAATTTCAATAGCCAACAAATTCGAATTTTTAGTAATGACCATACTCGTTTAAAGCCAATACGACTTCAGTTACGCGTATTAGAACAATTTACGATACGTGTAAAGTGTACACTCGGCAGTCGGCACATCATCGCTGTCTTTACGGAATATCAGCCGTTGTCACTGTGAACTGTCGTGCATCTAATACATCAAATTCTATTGCTGATATTCTTAAATAATTTGACCATTTGAAGTTTATAAAATATAAAATGGTCTTAATTGATGATATAAGATAAATTTGTGCGTCGAAATGTAAACCCTGCCGAACAGCTATGGTCACGATATGTGTGTTTTTCAAATGAACCGTCGCAAATTTTCACGCATAGCAAACACTTTAATCGTTGTGTTTATTGCTTCAAACTTAAATATATCACTTGTTTTGGCTCTTTCAATGTGCAAAATCGATTAAATATTGAAAAAATAATACAAATTATCCTAAATATGAACGTGAGAGATGAATTTTGTTGTAGACCTTCCTTGGGGATGATGGGAGGGGGTGCCCAATGGCCTAAATCAAATGTGCGGATAAAATAAGTTATAGTTGGCCATACATTTGAGTGCGAAATTCCGCACCAAATGTGAAAATTCGACTTTTTATCATTTTACCCTAATGGGGGGGGGCTCTGAATATTGGAAGACTTGGGGTGAATGGGCTCTAGACGAATATCATTTCCAGGGTATTTTGGCATGCTGATTCTGAATTTCGAGGTTTCGAGGGTGAAGGCCTGAAGGGGTTATGACCCCTGACCCCCCTGAGGGTGGGGGAACTTGGAGAGCAGGGGTCCTAAAAAATTTCTCTCGTCATTCTGAACAACTTTGTAGTACATTATTTTTTGATCCGATTAAGTTTTGACATGGTCGGGTACTCTCCTGCCCCCAATTGGGAGCTTGGCCCCCCCTTATTTTCACATTTATTTTAC
>NW_022202051.1:0-1845 GCF_009176525.2 Contarinia nasturtii | reverse complement strand
GGAAGATATTGAACATGCACTGGTAGTGCAGTACTAATTCAATAATTACCAAATTCTAACTTCTGAGAGCAGTCAAGTCTTTTGGCAAATTAACCCGTGCGTCGAAAATTATTTGTATCGCAAAACTAATGTGGATCACAGTGCGGAAAAGTTCATCTTACGGATGTAAAACATTTTATTTTAAAAATGTATATTTATAACATATTTTTATAAATTCATCAATAACTGAAAAATATTTTTTTTAAATTCATGTAAAATCTTTCAATTGACAAATATCACTATTAAAGATTTTTCCTAACCAAAGAAGAAAACATAAAAATATCGATTTCATGATTTATTGTCTTCCGAAAAATAAAAAAATTCACAAAACAGTCGATAGGAACCAGATATTTTCATAAAGTTTGTACTTGTACAAAAATTTATTTCCATCATTTAAATATCCATCTCAGAATTTTTTTTATTTTTATTCATTGAAAAATTCGTTTAAAATAGATTATTATTAAAAAGGCAAGAGAGATTGCGAATTATATGAGGTAAAGTATATATGAAAATATTACGTCGTATAATAATTACGTAGGCGACTATTTAAGTTTCTTCAATATGTATGTTTTAGTATTGCCCGATGCAAACCATTGTCATATTCGTTAAGTTTAACATTTTGTAGCATAAACGTTCTCAGAACGTTTTGTCATTCGATCGTTATTTGTATTGTTTACCGTAACATGTAAATTGCGTCTCAGCCAAAAAATGAATTTTACTCGTGAAAATTTTCGAGCGATTATTTTTTTCCACTTTCGATTGGGTGTATCACAACAACAGTGTTTTGATCAACTTCATTTGGCCTTTGGCGATGAAGTACCAAGTCTTCGGACAATTTATAATTGGTACAACGAATTCAAGCGCGGTCGCCTATCGCTCATCGACGAGTTCCGCGAAGGTCGTCCAAAATCAGTTGTTGTACCAGAATAATGGGCATAAGTGCGACCAGCGTATTTAAGATTTTACATGAACATTTAGCTGTCAGAAAGATTTGCTCTCGTTGGATACGACATAATTTGACAATCGCTCAAAAAAAGGCTCGTGTCGATTGGTGTAAACAAATGCTCAAGAAATTCAATCGTGGTGTTTCAAAATCCGTGTATTTTATCGTCACTGGTGGCGAATCATGGATCTACGCGTATGAGCCCGAAACTAAACAGCAGTCGACTGTATGGGTCTTTCAAAGTGAAGATAACCCAACAAAAGTTGTTCGAGCTCGAAGTGTTGCGAAGCAAATGGTCGCCTGTTTTTTCGCGATAAGTGGTCATGTGGCAACAGTTCCACTAGAGGCTCGTAAGACCGTCAATTCTGATTGGTACACCACCATATGTTTGCCCGAAGTGTTTGATGAAATAAGAAAAAACAACCGCCGTCGCAAAATAATTCTTCATCATGATAATGCGAGCTCTCACACATCTCATCAAACAGTCGATTATTTGACCGGTCAAAAGATCGATTTAATGGGTCATCCGCCGTACAGTCCTGATTTGGCACCCAACGATTTCTTTTTATTCCCGAGCGTGAAGAATAAACTGCGTGCTCAACGATTTTCATCGCCCGAAGAAGCAGTTGATGCGTTCAAAACACACGTTTTGGAGATATCACTTTCGGAGTGGCATGAATGCTATGACAAATGGTTCGAGCGAATCCAAAAGTGTATTGATCATCATGGCGAATATTTTGAAAAACAATAAAACCATTTTCGATGAAACCCCATTGTCTTATATATGTTTTTGAAAAAACTTAAATAGTGACCCTCGTAAAATATGATATTGCAAATAAAATGACATATTTTCTATCTTTATA
>NW_022202050.1:0-6250 GCF_009176525.2 Contarinia nasturtii | reverse complement strand
GGAAGATATTGAACATGCACTGGTAGTGCAGTACTAATTCAATAATTTCCATATTCTAATTTCTGAGAGCAGTCAAGTCTTTTGGCAAATTAACCCGTGCGTCGAAAATTATTTGTATCGCAAAACTAATGTGGATCACAGTGCGAAAAAGTTCATCTTACGGATGTAAAACATTTTATTTTAAAAATGTATATTGAAATTCATCAATAACTGAAAAATATCTTTTTTAAATTCATGTAAAATCTTTCAATTGACAAATATCACTATTAAAGAGTTTTCCTAACCAAAGAAGAAAACATAAAAATATCGATTTCATGATTTATTGTCTTTTGAAAAATAAAAAAATTCACAAAACAGTCGATAGGAACCAGATATTTCCATAAAGTTTGTACTTGTACAAAAATTTATTTCCATCATTTAAATATCCATCTCAGAATTTTTTTCATTTTTATTCATTGAAAAATTCGTTTAAAATAGATTATTATTAAAAAGGCAAGAGAGATTGCGAATTATATGAGGTATAGTTTATATGAAAATATTACGTCATATAATTATAAGCGTTTCCATCCACACTACGTTCCATGCGACACTCACACATTCTGTTTACTCGCTAATTTAAACTAAGCAATATATCAAATATCACATGTATTTGTTTTGACCGATACTCTTTGGGTATATTTGGAAGAGATAAGCGATAATATCGATAATGCTATCCAATATATTCTCATCAAAACGACAATTTATGGCAATATCAAAAAGAAAGGACAGTAATTATATTAGGTACATTGTATTTAAAAAAAATGTGAATCAAATATTTCGATACAATCAACAAAAAGCAGCGAATATATTTGTATGTACAATTTTATTATTTTCATTTTCATAGTCACTTTATCAGCATTTTCAATTGAATGATTGTTATCAAACGATTTAGTGACTATTTTGATTTTAATATCTTTCATAACATACAGTACCACACCACCTCCCTTGTTGCGATCGGATGGTTTTGAACGAAGATCGCTACGAAGAATTTTGAAACCATTGACTTCGATTGATTTTTTGTATTTATTACGAAGCCAAGATTCATTTATACCCGCAAAATGAATATTCTTCATTTTTAAATTCGTTAATATGACATGCTTCAAGCATTCCAGGTATGTGTGACTAATATGCGAAAGCGGCGTTAGCAAACCCATTTCATGGTTGCAAAAGTCGGTCAATCCAAATGAACCTGATGGAACCCGAAATGAAAATCAGGTTTCTTAATAAAGCCAATATGAATCGGTGGTCGTATAAGTCGTAAATCAGCTCTTTGGATAAATTTCTTCACATCTTTGTCATCGAGCGTCAGTGTAGTATTTCCAAACCATCGAAACATATCCGCGAGATAAAATGGCGAAGGATGTTTAATGTCATACATTCTCTCTTCATTCACTGTGGACAATTATTTGTTTGAATGATTATATGTTGTCATGATTTTGGATTCTGATTTAGTTTAAAAAAAATCTGAATTTAAAAAATTGAACTCACCCACAGTCTGAAAATCAAATGGTGGATCGATGAGAATTTCAGTATAATTTTTCTTTGGTCCACTTAATGTTATGCCTGTGATACACTTTACATCATGGCCTCGATTCAGCAGTTCTTTGACGAATATCTGAATTTATTTCCAGTGACTGACACTGGTGCCAATACCAATATTTTATACCCATGTACCGCCGTTGCCAATGCACATAACATTAACACTACACGCAGTTCCTAAATAAATAAATTGCAAATTTGGTGAAATTTCAATAAACTGAAAAAAGTCACTGCATAGGAATTCAAAAAATAAAGATTTTTTTTACCATTGTTAAAAAATGTATCGAACAATAACTAGAACTTTGACTCATAAAATTTATTGAAACAAAAATTAACTTATCCACTCAATACTATTGCGACACAAGTTAGAAAGACACAACTGATTTTCGAGTATGCCGAACTATATTGTATATATAGGTATGATTTGTCTACCGGCTAAATGCCGCTCGTTGCGTACAGCTGATTTCGAGTGTTTGTATGTATTATTATAGATAGCTGGATACGACTCTGTTGTGTATATGTAGCGTACGGCACGACTTGCGACTTGTTGTGAAATATTTCCGAATGCGAATTTCACAACATAACGCAATACTTTATGGCAATAATACTTCACAAACAACAACAACTTCAATACATACACAGAATAAACTTTGTAGCGTTACTTTTCATATGCTTACGTTGTGTTGTTGTGATTCAGTCATCGTTTTCGTTCACATGTTTGTTCACACCATAATATATGGTCCTTCGCATGAATCGAAACGCATCACATACACACTTATTTTCAGTGTTTTATGCAATTTGACGCATCAAATGTTATTAAACTGATCAGTTGATGCAGTTTAACTTGAACTTGACAATGAGAATCAGTATCTTGTTGTGTTGGAATTGTGTTCTTTGTCTTTGTTTACACATTGATCTCGTGAAAATACTTTAAATCTCATGAATTTGAACGAAATATCACAGATTTCGGCCATTTTTGGTTGATTTATAGATGTGAACAAATATTTTAAGATATTTGTATAATCAGTAAAAAAAGGTTTGATGTTTTCTTGGTTCTTCGTTTTGTTGACATTTTTCGAGAGTCAGTTTCAGTTTTGATTCTATTTTTAGAAGAAAGATGTTCAAAATCAATTGATCATTATTGTGAGTTTTAAAATTTAAGAAGAAGTAATCGTTCCTTCAAATGAATAAAGGAATCTTAATTTTATGTGTGATCGACGTTGAACAGCGAGTAAAATGTAAAAAATAGAAGGAATAGAAAGCATTCTGATGCAAAATGACAAAAGAGACACTTACGCATCGTATGTGTTCGTTGCTATTGTCTGGAATAGTGGATAGGAGTGTAGCGTATAGTATTTTTAGTCATTGTTTAGTGGAAGCTACTGAATGTGTGAATAATAAATTCGAATTGGTCAAAATAGTAGTTGATTTTGTGTCTGTATATATTCTACTTAGTAAGAACTATTCATTGGTTTTGTGACATTCTTATTCGTGCATTGTTAAAAAAAATGCTTGTTATTAGCGTTGATGCTAATACTCCATACTCTTGTTATAAGTAATTCAATACTTAAATTTTAATATATTTTTCAATGATTTCTTGTCTTGACTGTATCAAAAGTCAATTCTAAGTCAATTCAAAAAATTTCTACGGAGATGAAGTTTTCCATGCAGTAAAAAAATGAATTTTTTTTATTGACATTTTTGCACAGGTTTTCAACGATTAAAAAAACCCACTGAAAATGGCGACAGAAGACGGTTCGAAAGGCCGAACGTTAGCAATCGCAATCGGTTGGCTTATATTAATTATAAGTGTGGCTCTGTTTTATATGGCGGCTGTGTTTATTCTTCCGGCATTAATTTATGGACAAACCATGATTCATGTTTACATCGTTTTCGGTAAGTTTGCTTATCGTTTGCTTTGCCCTTATCGATTTTGAATTGATTTCACCATTCGCTTGTGATACTTTTTTCTTAGCCTTCTATTTGCTGATCAACGTCAGCTGGATTTTTGGAGCTATGTTTGTAAAAATCTTGAAACTTCTTTCGTGTACTTTTAACATTAATTCAGTATATTTTTTTATTTTGACAGTATAAACCGGTGTTTATGTTGATCGCATTAGCTGGATGGCTTTTTCCGGCTGCTTCATGTCTATATTGTGTATTCATCGGTATTGTTAGAGGAATACAGCACCTCAAAGTTGAAAATCTGGAAGAAGATAAATTTCCACTTTTCAAGATCGTATGTTTCGCATTGGTCTTCATTGGCATTTATATCATCGCCGTATTTTGCTATTGCTCGGTGAAAAGAGCAGCCATTAGAAGGAAACCTAATACTATGCGATTAAATATAAAATATGAAGTTCCACAAGGCAATGTTGAACAGAATGAAGGAATAAGACTCTATCCCACACTAAATACTGATCAAATTTGAACAGGAATTAACATTCATCTTTTATTGATCTCGTCATATAGATCGAAAAATTACTCATTAATCAATAATAGTATAAATAATTCATTAATTAAAACACTTTATATGATTTCTCATTGTGAAATATGATATTGCAAATAAAATGACATATTTTCTAAAACTTTCATAATTAAGGCTATAAAAAAGATAGGTTTGTCACGTATTTTCTCGAGAAAAATGACGTTTTCCTTCGATTTTTTTGATAGTCTCATACTACTGCCTCTATCGACTCCGCCGTCATTTTTTTCACAACTTTTTATTGTTCTTCAATGTAGAGGATTATTATACCTTTCCAACGAGCCCTCAACCATAAATATCTGTCGAATAGGCCAGACACCGTGGCCGTCTGTATAAAACTCACCCGAATATTGAGATTTTTGATCAAAAATGTTCGACAAGCGATATCTTCACACCGAAGCCTTACAGGAGGTAAGTGTTCATATGGTTTTTTACTCGCCAGTGTCCAAGGAAGATTCCATATGGGAGAAATATGTATATGAACTTCGTGAACACTGGACACCCTGTATAATGTGGCGTGCGGCTTGCGACTTGTTGTGAAATGTTATATATGGATAATATCCTTCACAGGAATCGTACCGCATCACATACGCGCGCATTTTCAGTATTTCATGCAATTGGACGCATCAGTTTAACTACAACTTGATAATGAGAATCAGTCTCTCGACGCATTAGAATTGCATTTTTGTTTACTTACAAATATCGTGAAAATACTCTAAATCTTATAAATTTGAACGAAAAATCATATATTTTGGCCATTTTTGGTTGTTTTATAGATGTGAACAAATATTTCAAGCTTTTCTCATTTATATAATCAGTAAAAAAGGGTGTGATGTTTTCTTTGTTCTTTGTTTTGTTTCGAGAGTCAGTTTCAGTTTTATTTTGATTCTATTTTTAGAAGAAAGATATTCAAAATCAATTGATCCTATTTGTGCATTTCATTCGAATGAATAATCTGAATTTCAAGTGTAATCGTTAAACAACGAGTAAAATGTAAAAAAAATAGAAGGAACAGAAAGCATTCTGATGCGAAAGTACAAAATAGATGACATTGTACAGTGTACACCTGCGCAACGTATGTGCTCGTTGGCATTGTTTGGAATAGCGACTGGGAGTGTAGCGTATAGTATATTTAGTCGTTTTTTAGTGAACGCCATTGAATATGAATAGAAAATGAATAGAAAATACGAATTGGTGAAATTACCAGTGGATTTTGAGTCTATATATATTCTACTTTGTAAGAACTGTTAATTGGTTGCGTGAAATTTTGATTCTACCATTGTTAAAAAATACTTATTATTGGTTTGGATGCACCGCATACAACGCTTAATTCAATACTTAAATTTTACTATATTCTCCAATGTATTTTATGAAAAGTCAATTCTATGAGAATTAAAAAAAATTCTACGAAGATGAAGTTTTTCATGCAGTAAAAAATGAGAATTTTTTATTGAAATTTTTTGCATAGATTTTAAACGATAAAAAAAACCACTGGAAATGGCAACTGAAGACGGTTCGAAAACAAGAACGTTAGCAATCGCAATCGGTTGGCTTACATTAATTATAAGTGTGGCTCTGTTTTTTATAGTGACTCAGGCTATTTTTCCGTGGCTGGAAATTTACGGACAAATCATGCTCATCATCATTTGCTGTAAGTTTGCTCCCTTGAATTGATTTTACCACTCGCTTGTGATACTTTTTTCACAGCTCCATTTTGGCTGTTCAATTTTATATGGATTTTTGGGGCTCTATTTGTAAGTAAATCGATGAAAATCGTCATTTTTCTTCGAGAAAATACGTGACAAACCTATCTTGAAACTTTTTTCGTGTACTTTTAACAGTAATTCAATATTTTAAAAGTATTTTTTTATATTTTGACAGAATAAACCGATGCTCATGTTGATCGCATTAGCTGGATGGATTTTTCCGGCTGCTATTTGTCTATCTTGCGCATCCAAGCTCATTTTTGAAAATCCGAAAAAGGATAAATTGCTATTCGCATGTTTCCCAATGAGTTTCTTTGGCATTTATATCATCGCCGTATTTTGCTATTGCTCGATGAAAAGTGCAGCTATTCGAAGGAAATCTAATACTATGCGATTAAATATAAAATATGAAGTTCCACAAGGCAATGTTGAACAGAATGAAAATATTGATCAAATTTGAACAGGAATTCATTTTTTATTG
>NW_022202049.1:0-14384 GCF_009176525.2 Contarinia nasturtii | reverse complement strand
GATGAGCGAATGACGACCACGATTGAATTCAGTAAACCAGTGATATATAGTGGCCTTGCATGGAGCTTCATCGCCAAAGACCAAATGAAGTTGATCAAAACACTGTTGTTGAGATACACCCAATCCAAAGTCGTAGTAAATTATCGCACGAAAATTTTCACGGGTAAAATTCATTTTTTTGTTGAGACGCAATTTAGATGTCACTGTAAACAATACAAATAGCGCGCGTATGGCAGAACGTTCTGAGATCGTTTATGCTACCAAATGTTAAACTTAACGAATATGACAATGGTTTGTATCGGACAACACTAAATATTGCCAATTCTAGAAATATATGGAGCAGCGACTTGAACGAGATTGAAGACAACTTTTTCAAAAAAATCGAAAAAAATGTGATTTTAAGTAATAACAATTTTGGTTTATTTTTCACATTTCTACACTCAAATTCATCTTATTTCATCGATTAAGACCATTTTAGTCTTTATAAACTATCAAATAGCCAAATTATAAAGATTTACTAATCCAGGTAAAATCTTCAAAAATCTGTAAAAACCAGAAAATTTAAAGAATTTCAATAGTCAACAAATTCGAATTTTTAGTAATGACAATAGCAACGGCTATCATAGCTTGATAGGGCTGTGTCCAAAGATTACTGAGCCATGCTGATTACTGAGCTGGGATCTGCACGTCTAAGTTTTTTTTTATTTAGAAACCGGTATTTACCGGTTGAAAGAAAATTAACAATATTGAGTCAAAAATGAAAAGTTTGTTCGAGAGACATCCTCTATTTTCATTGGAATGATATATTTGGAGAAATTTCTAAAGATTTACATTTGTGATGAGTTGAATTTTGGATTTTTTGTAATTGTACTGAAACAAACATAGGGCTTGATTGTAATTACGGAGTTGAACTGTATGACGTTAGATTTATCTACGTTGATTTCTTCCAACGATAGAAGGGTAAATTCAGCAATAAAATCACCATTCCAAAGAATATCGGATGATGTATGTGAAGAAAAATGAAGAGAGTACTCTTTTTTAGTCGAAGTTTTGAATATAAACTACCATAACTTTTAAACCACGAGATCGTTTCAAGTGTTTCTATGGTATTAGGTCGCTGTGGACTTCAGCGTTACAAAGCAGTTTGGGAATTGAAAATATTATCCGTAATGTGACCTCAGTGTTGATTTATCTCATACTGTCTTTGGTCAATATTGACCATTTTCTTTCAACCGGTTTTTAAAAAAACTCCGATGTGCTGGGGTCTAACTGAGCATGGCTTTAGTTACCCGTATTAGAAGGATTCACGATTCGTGTACACTCGGCACATCTTCGCTGCTTAGGAGAATATCAGCAGTAGAATTCACTGCAACATGGTCAAAAAACATCAAGTAGCCATGTACATATGTACATTTTTCATTCTCTTTTGTGCGAACTTTCTTTGGTGCATTAGATACACGACAATTCGCAGTGAACTCAACGGCTGATATTCCGTAAAGCAGCGATGATGTGCCGAGTGTACACGAATCGTCATTACTAAAAATTCAAATTGGTTGACTAGTGAAAGTAATTAATTTTGTTGGTTTTTAACGATTTTTAAAAGTTGTTACCTGGATTAGTAAATCTGTATAATTTGGCCATTTAATGGTTTATAAAGACTAAAATGGTCTTAATCGATGAAATAAGATGAATTTGAGCGTAGAAATGTGAAAAATAAACCAAAATTGTTATTACTAAAAATCACATTTGAGGGGTTCCGAGGAAAAATGTTCGGGAGCTAAATTATATCATTTAGTAGAGCTATTTGGTACCAAATAGCTCTTCTAAATGATACCAAATAGCTCAACTATTTGGTACCAAATAGCTTTGCTAAATGATATCATTTAGTTTTTGCCCGCAGGCTGGATATGTCGTGTTTTTGCTCTCAAGTTTGTCTATAGTTTTTTTTCCTCGCAACAATCGGGATTTTGTTTTTACGCCGAAAAAAATGATTTTTTTATACGCGTGTAATACGACAGTGTCATTCCAGCGGTCTTCCGTGTGTTTCATACAAGCCTCCCATGTAAATGGTAAAAAATTGCGAAAAATGAAAGAAATAATTAATTTTTTTTTCTTCAATTCTCAAATACTTCTCAACTTTCTGTATCACCTGGTGAAATCAGAAGGAAAAAAATCGCGTTCCTTATCATCCAAATTACGATCTGGACTTTTTTCACTTTTGGAGTGCTTTATACCGAGTCTCCGAGAGTTTCATATAAACTTGCTATGTGATACCCATTGAATAGTGACCGAATGCCAATCGCGATTTTGATGATAAGGAATGAAAGTTTTTTCATTCTGATTTCACCAGGTGATACAGAAAATTGAGTAGTATTTGTAAATCGAAGAAAAAAAATTTAAATATTTTTCGCGACTTTTTCACCATATACATGGGCGGCTTGTATGAAAAACGCGGAAGACCGCTGAAATGGCAAACGCCAAATATATTTCAGCGGTCTTCCGTGTTTTTCATACAAGCCTCCCATTTAGATGGTGAAAAAGTCGCGAAAAATGAAAAAAATAATTAAATTTTTTTTCTTCAATTCTCAAATACTACTCAACTTTCTGTATCACCTGGTGAAATCAGAAGGAACAAAATCGCATTCCATATCATCTGAATCACGATATGGACTTTTTTCACTGTTTGAGTGCTCTATACCGAGTCTCCGAGAGTTTCATATAAACTTGCCATGTGATACCTATTGATTAGTAAGTGAATACCAATCGTGATTGAATCAATAGGCGTCATTTGGCTATTGCAAGGCGAGTTTATATGAAACTCTCGGAGACTCGGTATAGAGCACAAAAAGTAAAAAAAAAACATTTTCTCAATTCTCGAACACAGCTAAGTCATCTATATCATTTGCTGTGAAAAATTTGCTATCCCTTTCACCCAAATCGTTGTCCAATGCTATCACGCTCACCCTTGCATGTACACACAACAAAAATCTAGTACTATTTTATACCACTTTTAGCATAGTACGATGACGTATTCTACATATAATATGTCAAAATAAATAACATAACCTCGAAAATGGCATTGTTTTGCGACTGTGTTTAGTATTTAATTTTAGTGTGTAAATTAAGAAAAGTAAAAATGTCGGAAAAAAAATTCGTTGTACGCGTTCGATATAATAACCAATTTAAATTCATTGCGTTGGAAAGTTTATCGGTTGAAGATTTTTTTGTCAAGTGTAAGTAATTTTCTTTCTTTTGTGATTTATTCATAAACCGATAGAAATTGCAATCGTTTCAGGCAAACAAATTTTCAAAGCCGACTGGGACATTCCGCGCATAAAATTGACCGACAATCTACGAACCACAATTCATCGCAATGAATTTGAATTAGTGATTGAAAATTTCCACAAAAGTGCGAGTTTTTATGTTAATATTACCATTGGAGGCGATGAAAATTGTGATTTTATTACTAATACGGTAAGACGTCAATGCTATATTGTATATTGCTGTGTAAGTGTGAAGATATTTTAAATTTCTATGGTGCTATTTTTTTGTTTGGATGATTGAAAAACACATTGAACAAAATGGTGGAGCAAATATTCTCGAATCCTATAAAATAAAGGGAAACTGAGTGTGCCACAACGCCGTAAAGCCATTACACTTATTGTCGAATTCATGGTTCAACGTTTTGGCACGAAAATAAAAATTGACGACAAAATCGCTGTTGCAAAGGCTGTGCTGAGCATATTCCCGTCGCTACGTGCACTAGCGAAGAATGTACAACCATATGTAAATGGACAAACTTTAGTTATTTTCTTTCACGCACTAAATGTTATTCTATGACTTTTTTTAGCATACTATATTCAACACCAAAAACGGCGGCTATTTGGGACAAAAACTAAAAAACATGGCAACACCGGCAATGAAGCCCACTATTTCTGAACCACTTTCGACTGAGCAGAAAGAAAATATGGATTTGAACATAGAATATCTCTAATCAATTATTGTAAACGAGGAAAATTTGCCGAACATCAAGGAAAAGTTGATCGAAACAATTGAATATCGCTGTGAGCTAATGAAGGATAAGAAGTTGGATATTAAAGAAACATTCCCATTTTTCTTCGTATCAACAGATTTGGTATTAAATTTTTTACTTTTTATATAGAGGTCAATATGAATTTTATGAAATTTTTTGTTTCTACAGATTCTGTTCGACTTTGATCATCGATTTGATTTGGCACAACATAACAATCTTGTCAAATACTGGGACACCATCAAATTGAACTTGAAGAACTATTTGAAAACTCAGTTCAAAATCAATCTTCGTAGTGACTGGAGTGAGGATATTCATGATATTTTGGTTTTATTACGACTATTCCCGGTAAAGAATGTTGGGCGGAATCTTGGTACAGTTGTGTCGTTTGTATCGGCAATTGATAAATTATTTGTTTTTCGTGAGGTACGCCAATTGATCATTTCTATGGTATGTTCTATTTCAAAAGTTCAAAAAATTGAAAATGATTTCTTCGCAGACTGGAACTGCTTTGAACAATTTGTCTGAAAAGAGCAACAAGTACCCATACATAATTGCTGTTGGCGATGACAAAAAGAACATTTTGCGATACTATATTGAAATCGAAAAACATTTATTCGATGTAAGCATCTATATCTTTTGAAGCATCAAAAATTCTAATTTGTTTATTTCATATTGGGTTCCATTGTCTTTTGATGCGATCAACACATTTGATTTGTTTTTCAAGTTACACAAAGTACTTAATATTCAATTTGAACCGAATATCGCACCAATGTTGAATTTCCTTGCATTCTTTGTTTATGATTTTGGTGAAAATTACCAGCTGGTAACCACGACGACAAAAAAAGGTGGTTCGAATCAAATTTTTCAACCAACAAATCGAATGTACGAAATTTCCAATGAGCTTCCGGAATAGGTATATATTGTACTAAGGCTGTGGAGGACTGAACATTTTGGATCTCAAAATCATAATTCACCAAACTATGCTTCTCATTATTTAAACTCATCATTTAATTAATTTTAATTACATAAAATGTAAGAAAAAACATTTAACTTAAACATTTACTTGAAAATCATCTATTTAAATTTAAACGATATATATTGATAGTTTAAACGTGCAATTAAGTTGAATGTGCCACATATTTTCATGAAACCAAAAAAGGCAATCAATTAATGTGATTCAAAATACCAAAACAAAAACAAATAAACAATGAAATAAGACTTTAAAAGTTAATAAAGAGATCATTTTATTTATATTGTACATTGTTTTCTAATTTCCAAATTCTCTTCTAGGACAAACTGTTTGCCATTGAGAATTTTAACATCGAATGATCTTTTATTTTTCAAAATATTTAAATCAATTAGTACATATTCCAACCTATCGTTTTCTCTGATTTGGAAATTGTTTAGGAAAGAGTTGAAGTTCAAAATTTTACAAGATTTGCTAAAAAAATAATACTTTTTTTCAATCACGAAAATCATATGTATTGCAAACAAACAACTATCGTGTATCACCAGAACATTTTTCAAATACTCAAAATTATTGTATTGCAATGACTCAACTTCAAATATTCGATCTTCTTCAACACAATATTTCGAAAAAATATTCTTGTGCTGATCAATAAACTCGGTATCAACTATTTTTTTCGTTTTGTTCTCAATTTTATCAAAGAACTCAAATTTTTGCATACACATTCGCTGCTGATGTCTTGTGGCTAAGGTTTTGTTGATAGTTTTGGAGTTCTTGTTCATTTTTATCATATTCTTGAACTCTTGCTGTTTACTCTCGTATCTAACAGTGCTCATAAATACGATGGGGCCCACTTTGCGTATAATTGCACCATAGTGTAACAAAAAATGCATTTTTATAAATATTTTGTAATCAACGAAATTGTTCCTTCGTTTTGATCGTGAAAAATATCACAGGTCGGGTTATCAATGATATGGAAGTTTTTCAAATCATTTAAAACGCAATAATATTTTACTCCTTTTGTCTCGGTGTATACCACTTTCTCGGAATCACGTACAATTTCTAATTGATTATCGTAATCAGTTTTCGTGCGATATTTGTTACAATCATCAATCGTTGTGCGCTGGCATTCGTTTTTAGATAATAAACAAAACCGACAATAGTAGTTGGCAGCAAAACTTGAAGCGAAGCCTAAATATGAGTTTGCACCAAGATTATCAAAAGAACAGTGCGATAGTGTTCCTTTTACAATTTTCTCGCCAACTGAAGTTCCGGTTTCTTCCAAATACTTTAAATCTTGAACAATAGGCCCCCAAATATTGTTATAATCCGTAGTTTTAGTTTTTACGTCATCGGCGTTGCATAAGCACACCAAGTATATGTTTGCCAATTTTGAACGACACTCAATTGGAATATTTCTAATAGAAAAGTAAACTGCAAGAACTTTGTGTACGCCAGCCTTCGATTGAAGAGGATTACAAATTTCAAATTCATCGGCGTAAAGTTGTATTTTGAGACAATCCTTATTTTCTTTGAAAAAATCAGAATTGAAAGTGCTGCCGCAGCAGTAATCATAATAGTCTCCCGAACAGCAATCATGGCTTTGCTCAGAATTGTATTGAAAGTATCCTTTACAAAATTCCTTCGATCGAAAAAGCATATTGAGAGTTTCAACAATTGATACGAATTGAAAATAAGATTGTATTAAAGGTGGCACAAACATTTTTCTTCCTTTTCGTATTACTTTACGTCTTTCCCACCGCAAACCAACTGCCAATTGTTTCGGCGCAACATACGATTCATCTTGGATAAAACCTTGACACCTCTTATATGTACTGTCTCGATGTTCAAGTTCTTTTTTAATCACGTCGGTAGCTTGTTCAAATAATGTATGTAATAACGATGTTTATTAATGAGTTCACCAAATAAGTCATATAAAAAGTCGGTGTCTTTTTGCTTCAAATTCATACATGAAATTGCTGCGTGAATCGATGATACAAAATCTTTCATCTCTTTAGTAGCAAGTATTGACTTTGATCTTCCCGGACAGTTGTGGATAAATACCGAATTTTCATGAGGTTCTGTATATTCGGAATCATCGTTTAAAATTTCATCAAATCGAGGAAAATAGAAGGAGTTGTCTTTATCGGCTTGTTCAACCTTGGAATTAAAATGAGTATTGATTAGAAAATGTACAATATGACTTTTAAATGCTTTTAATTACTTCTGATGCTGCAGTTTGATCCGACACTTGACAACTTTCGGTAGTGGATTCATTTATATTTAGCAAAGATATATTGTCACAAAAATGATCAGAAATCTCATGAATATGTTGTATGTCGTTCTATTGTTGTTCAGAAATAAACATTCGAATAATTTATATTTTTTCACTTCCAATTCAAAAGTTGTTTTTTAAACAATAAATAGGATCTTTATTATCCTTGACGAAATGAATTTTTTTTAAATGATTGATAGCGTCTTTTTCAACAGAAAAACTTTCTGAGCACTTAAAACATTTGTATTCTTCCATATTTATGAATGTAAGGTTAGGTTTGTGTACTGTTTTGACATATTATATGTAGAATGCTATTTTTCGCATGATTGGTTGACTTTTATAGATTTTTCAGATTCGTTATCGTACTATGCTAAAAATGGTATAACATAGTACTAGATTTTTTGTGTGTGTATAAACGTTTACAATCGACATTCTATTCACACACAGCTCACATTTTGCTGCGCAATAAAAATCGTCGACACAAAACTCAAAGCGATGACCAAAAAAACATTGTTAATAATTTTATTGCGCAGCAAATTATAAGTGCGAGTTGTGTGTTAATAGAATGTCCGTTGTAAACAATTATACATGCAATGCGAGCGAGATAGCATTGAACAACCATTTGGGTAAAAGTCAAGCCTTTGCAAATATTTTGTATAAGTTGATGGATATTATTTCTTTAATAAATCAAATGATACAACAGAAAGTAAAAGTTGGAAGTGGTAACCAATATTATTTTTTTTTAATGCACTTATTGGATTTTATTACCAAAGTAGTTAGTACACCGGGCCAAGGCTAATATAGCCTTGGCTGGGTGTACTACGTATCGATGATAAAAAAAATCGTAATAATTGTATACAATAAACACTTACTTTATTATTTACTGAATTTTCTTGATGTAATCGCGTTATTTGGATTTTTTGTTAAATTCGGTGACTAAAGCCTTTTCAAAAATACTTCACGTGTTGAATTTGTTCAACTTATGTATGATGTTGCAGTTTTATGCTTAAAGAATGGCTTCAGAGTGAAGTTGTCGACAAATAGGTCCTTTTATACGGCCATAACCAACCACATGGATGCGTTCAAAACATTGTCAAATTTCAAAGCATTGTCAAATTTCAAAACATTGTCAAATTCATTTTGATTTGATGCATTTCATAGAAATAAATTAAAGGCAAAAATATCAACAATTTTAATATCTAATGGAAAAGTCTAAAATAAAATGGAATGTACGAAAATGACGAAAAGGGGGAAAAATTGGAATAAAAAGAATGGAAATAAAACCTTTTGTATAAAGAAAATATACAATTGAGCATACTGTTTCATTTCAAACCATACCGTATTGAACACGAAAATTCTCTATTAAAATGAACCGGATTAATTTTACTAGGTGGCACAACCATCAATTTTAAAAATATCTCCAGCAAACGAATATGAGATAAAGATAAGAGAAACGAGCGGGAAAAGGAAAATGTAAGTGAGAGCGAATAGAATTGAGTGAATAAAAAGTTTTTGGTTGGGATTGTATGGTCGGCCGTCTGCAAAGTGAGGTTAGTTGCATGATTTTGAATATCGACATAGTTTTTGACAGATACGTCAAATTGACATCACATCACGTTTTTTTTGATTTTACTTGGGCATATCATAGTGGCAACAATATTTTTCGAAGGAATAAAAAACAGTAGCAAAAAAAATTCAATTGGAAAATAACTCATTTGCAATCTTTGAAAACAGCTTACGTACCATCGATTAATCGAAAAAAACATGGATGCTAAACAGGTAATTAAATATTTATTTGGATTTTTTCTTAATTTTGTCACTGGCTTGGGACTTGATTTTCATTTGATGGAGATAAACGATATTTCATAATGAAATTTACATAATATTGAACATTGCACTACAATACGATAGTACTAACCAGTTTCTGGATAATTTCACTAAAAAAAATGGAATTGTTTATTATTTAAGAAAAATCAGGATCCATATTGTTGGGACTGCTGTACAAAAACTACTGAACACAATTGTTCCAAATGTTTGCGGTCATTTCATTTGCGTTGTTTGGAACAAAATCAACGAAACGATGTCGATTCCAAAGATTGGGTGTGTCCAGTATACTTCTTTTTTTTTTCAAATTCTACAAAGTTGTTCAGAATGATGAGAGAAATTTTTTGGGTCAGCTGCCCTCCAACTCCCCCCACCCCCTAGGGATTAGGGGTCATAACCCCTTAACCCATGAATTTTTTGTCCTGAAACCCAAAACTTCGGCTTCAGCATGCCAAAAAACCTTCAAGCTGACCCAAAAAATTTCTCTCATCATTCCAAACAACTTTGTAGAACATAATTCTTTGATCCGATGAGAAAATCGACATCAACAAAAAAAAATATTGGAAAAAAATGAAGTAAACGACCATTTTCGCCGGTTTTTATATGGAAATCGTGTCAAACGTTGTTATATCGCAAAATAAATGTCAAAAATGGATTCCTCGACCCCAAAAACCTCCGCATACACATTTGGCTAGAGAAAAAATAATGTTTTTTTGAATTTTAAATGCAATGTCCAAGTCGATTTTTAAATATTTTGGAAAATATCTATCTAGAAAAATTGGGAGGCTCGAAATGCATTTTAGACATATGGTTTCTTGGGCAAAAATTCTTAAAATGATCCATAGAACACCGTGAGGGGGTACGCTTCATCGACTTTTTCGGCCCCCTACAAATTGACCCACCCTAATCTGCAAAGATGCACAAAAAAAACTGTTGAGAGCACGTTTATACGAAAACACATAAAGTGCATACACAAAGTATAGACTTATAGTTTGAATTTTCAACTTCAATTTAATATTTGAATTCTCTAGAATAAATACAGCGTATGATACGGTCGCACACCAAAGTTTGTTTTTACATACATTTTTTGCTGTATTTTGTATGACGGTGTTTCGCTTTGAAATGCAACCTTTCGATACGCTGTTTTTATTCTATAGCAATCATTTAACATTTTTGCTTTCATCTAAAAATATTATTCTAAACACAATTCTATGCAGAATTTAATTGTGCTTCATTTTACACTTGTCAAAAGAAAGAAATTTTCAAAAATATATTATTATTTTCCATTTTTCCGTCGTAACATCCAAAATTCCAAATGTCGGATATTCGTCGTCCGATTCTCGGCTCCCAAATCTCGACATATTTCAGGAATTTTCACTTTATTTTGCTTACCAGTAATGCTCCCATGGTGTCACTCACCGATTGAGCTGGGCATGATTGCCCTGTTCATAATATGCTGAGAAAATAGGTTTGTGAAAATATTAAATTTTTCACGAGGAATCCGTATATGTAATTAATTTTGGGGTATTTTTCGAAATTTTCGTGAATTTTGCAGGGGGACCCCTCTTGGGGATGTTGAGGGGATGCCCAATTGGGGCCTAAATTAATGGCCTAAATGAAATGTGCGGATAAAATTAGTTATAGTTGGCCATACATTTGAGTGTGAAATTCCTCACCCAAAAAGTGAAAAATCGACTTTTTATCATTTTACCCTAATGGAGGGCTCTGATTTGTTGGGAGACTTAGGGTGAATGGGCTCGAGACGAATATCATTTCTAGGGTTCGAGGTTTCGAGTGAAAAAAATCATGGGTGAAGGGGTTTTGACCCCCGACCCCCCTGGGGGTGGAGGAACTTGGAAGGCAGGAGTCTTAAAAAATTTCTCTCATCATTCTGAACAACTTTGTAGTACATTATTTTTTGATCCGATGAGGTTTTGACATGGTCGGGTACTCCCTTACCCCTAATTAGGAGCTTGCCCCCCTTATTTTCACAAACTTATATTCTCAGCATACTCTAAACAGGGCAACCATGCCCAGCTCAATCGATGAGTGACACCATGGGAGCATTACTGTTTAGTCAAACACACTTTTTCGCAAATTAATTTAAATACGGCTTTTTTCTATCTCTCGTTTCTTTGAATAGACATAAATAAACAAAATTTCTTTTACTCTTTCTTTTTTTATTAGACTAAATTGGGCGAATTACTTAAAAATCAAATCAAAAATGGTGCTCACATTCCAGACCCAAGAAGAAAGATTGACTCTTCGTTTAAATGCGCGAGACTCAACTACAATCGTTTCATTTATAATAAATGGACTCCTTGTATTAAATTTCTCTTTTGTACGTTTTGGTATGGCTAACTTCAAAAATTCTCTGGATTTAAACGACGGTTTATTTAACAGATCTTGGCTAATTTTTTGGTCCAAAATTTGTGTTTTCTGTTTGGAAAAATTGACTAAGTCCGAAAATAAAATAAATTCAAAAATTGGGTAAAATGTTTGATTTATTTTCAAAGGATAATTTTGATGATAATTTCCATTGAGAAAAAATTTGTATTTTTATCAATTTTTGTGTGTGTCAAAAAGTTGAGTTATTTCAAAAAATAATTTTGATGAGAATTTTCTTTGAAAAATCAGCAATTTTTGAACCAGAATTTATTTTTTGTCGCAGCGCCAGTTTGACTTTGTACAAGTCAGAGTTTTCAAATATATAAGTCACCAAAATTATTTTAAGTCCGAGAAAAATGCGTTCTTTTTTCTTTTAACAATTTTGACAAAGTCTTTTTTCTTTTATTTTATTCTTCTTACTCTATTTTACAATTTTGAGTAGAATACCTATATAGCCTCAATAATATTTGTAATAAATTACAACTTAGTATTTTGGCCTCGGTTATTTTATATTTAACTCTATTTTACAATTGAGTTTTCACCTAGCTTCTATAGTATTTGTAAAGAATTACAACTTAGTATATCGGCCTCGCAGACTAACCCGATTTGCCTTGTTAACCTATGGTCTTATATATGATTTGATCAAAGGAAATACCGATAATAAGAGTAGGGATAAAGGACATTGGTAAAATTGTGATCAGGACAACAAAAGGTTGCGTCAGAATTCAATTCAATTGCTTGAAAGAACATGATCCGACAAGCTGGTATGGATCGTATTTGCACGTGCACAATCAATAAATCAAAGTGGACAGAAGACAATTCCCTTTGCCTATGTAATGAGCGTAACCATTTGTGTGGGATCGCTTGTCTACTATGCGTTCTAATGTTCATATGTGTCTATTGTTAAACTTGTCCCTTTTGTTATGTCCGTTCTTTTTGTTATACCTGTCTATTGTCTAGGTGTATGTTTTATTGTACGGTATATCCTATTAAATAAAAAACCTCTATCGAGGTGAAGAACGAGTGACGAAATCAAAATTTGAAACACAAAATTTCTGATATCAATTTCGTGACGAAAATAGTTGGTAGATATATTTTCTGTGTACTGTGAATATAAACTTAATATACATTTGATCGGCTGAGAATAAAAGTGACTTTAAGTTTTTTTAAACCGTCTCCATCTTATGTAAATCCTATACAAATTATGAGACACTTTTAAGATTTTTTCTGCTTAAAGTCTCTTTTATTACCAGCCGTACATTTGTATATTCAAAACGTTGCAGAAATTCTCTCCTTTTTACTTTGAGTTCATACTGACGCAATGAAGCGTATTAACAAATGTATATTAAGTTTATATTCACAGTACACAGAAAATATATCTACCAACTATTTTCGTCACGAAATTGATATCAGAAATGTTGTGTTTCAAATTTTGATTTCGTCACTCGTTCTTCACCTCGATAGAGGTTTTTTATTTGATATAATAGTTTTGTAAGCGCTATTTTCCAAGTTAAAGATTCAAGACTAATGAATTTGAATCTTTTTCAAATACAATGAAAATGCAATGCAGATGGTACTGGCCTACAAAGCTGCACTGATGAGCTGTATACAGCGAAATCAATCACTTCGTAGTTTTGACTGAAACATGGAATTGCGTTTTCATAATGTTTGTGTTTTGGCATTTGGTAATGCTAAGGGTTGCGTCAGTGAAAGTATAGGTTGTTCATTTCCTTGAAAATGTTCCAATAATTTATCTTATTCGAACTGTCGTAAATAAAAACAAATTAATTTTGTTTTCTTTCCCAAATTTGGAGTACAATCCATATTTTTTCAAAACACTTGATATCACTTGGTAGTGACATGTTTTGAAGGGAAAACAATCGTTTTCTCAATTGCTTGGAGAATTTTCTTATCCGGTTATTTCCGGCATACCTCCTATCCATCTGACTGGGTCACAAGAGTTGTGATTTGATATGCAGATGGTACTGGCCTACAAAGCTGCACTGATGAGCTGTATACAGCGAAATCAATCATTTCGTAGTTTTGACTGAAACATGCAATTGCGTTTTCATAATGTTTGTGTTTTGGCATTTGGTAATGCTAAGGGTTGCGTCAGTGAAAGTATAGGTTGTTCATTTCCTTGAAAATGTTCCAATAATTTATCTCTTTTTCAAAGGTATCACCACAGGCATGAAATTTTTTTCCATCAACCAAAGTCGCTCAAAATCTAATGATTTCTATTCCTCGGGACCCCCAATCATCCCGTGAAGTCAGATTTTAAATAACTTTTCTGGTGGGTAAGATAATCGATGGACAAATTTTGCGTACAGAGGACAACGTACGACGTACGACGTACGACGTGGAACAGACCCACAACAACCATGCTCAAAACGGCCTGATTCGGGTTCTCTGACCTCAGAAACGTCCAGAAAACATGTTTTTGAGGTTTCGTAAATTTTGACTCATTGCAATACCTTCCCCTTACACCCTAAGTGTGTGCGGAAAAGTAACAATCAAACAAATCGAACAAACACTGAATAACATACAAAATGAAATAGAGCAAATCAGAGACGATAAATATTTATATAAATTCATTATAATGAATATACAATACCGTCAAAAACTGCAAACGATGAGTCAAATAGCAAATACATCATTCGACGAAAAAAACCAAATACACTTACGAATTACGAGAGAACTCAAGCGAATGATATACCACCACTCACCACAATTCGTCAGTATGAAGGTATTAACCCTCCGTTTAGCGCTAGGGTCTGGCTAGACCTTTTTCAATTTCAATTTTATTTTAAAAATATTTCCAAATTTGATATCTACTCGAAATTTCATGATTTCTCCTAGAATTTTATTGATAACATTTTAGAAAAAAAATCAGGACA
>NW_022202048.1:0-10881 GCF_009176525.2 Contarinia nasturtii | reverse complement strand
GAAATTTTCTATTTTTTACCCCCAACATACCCCCCAAAGGGTTTTTAGAAATTTTCACTCCTTCATAGTGAGCCTGATATATGAGACACCCTGTATATATATATATTTGAACTTGTTGGTTTTCGTAAATTTCCTACCAATCATATGAAAGCAATCATTTGATTTTTGTGGCAATCTCAATTCGAATAACTGAAGTTTTAAAATTAACAGAATTCGAGCTATCGGAGTACCTCTATATTCAAAGTAAGTACGTTAATTTTCGTAACAATTATTTTGGTATCAATCAAAATGCCATAGAAAAATTGAATGCCGGAACATATTCCAAAAATACTTTTTCCGACGCAAAGTATGTATATTTTTTTTTATTTCGTTGATATAAAAAGCATTGGCCAAGGACCAATGAAAATCATTAATCAGTTGGCATTATGATTAAATTATTGTTTACAGTTTCAGATATTATTCTACAACATTTTGCATATTGATTTATATTATGTATTTTCCATTAAATTTATTGACATCAAAATCGGTTCTTCTTGCGTACGATTTTTCGTGTATTGGATAAATCATGATAAAAACAAAGATGTTTGCGAAAAATTTAACTTGATATGCTCAGCACTTAGAATAAACAAATGAATTCAATTAATATAAAAATGTTCAATTTTGATTTGCACGATATTTGATGCAAATGCATGAAAACGCTTGGTCAATTTGATTATTGTCCAGTTTTTGCGCCCAGAGCCTTTGGGCCAGAGGTGACGCCTTCAAAGATATCCAAGTCACTGAATTTCATTGGTTTTGAACTTGCTTGAAGACAAAGTATTAACGAAATAAAGTCTTTAATTGCGTAAAGACACGAAGAAGTTTTTGCCCTCGTAAAAGCAAAATTATTATTTTAACATTTTTTTCGCAATAAAAACAAAAATGTTAGGAATGTGGGAGTCCAAAATATTCAAGATGAAAAGCAAAAATAAAACCAAAGAAAACGAAGATTGAGCAAACGATTAAAGATAGGACCAATTGGATATGGTATTAGTTTTTCAGAATGTGAATATAAGTGAACGTATTTTAACATTTGGTTAAAATTTGGACCACATCACTTTGTTAGTGTAGGTTCGGTTTTCAAAAAGCCGAATTCAATATACACTCATCAACAAATCGTCAATCTTTTCACTGTGGCACTAAGTTTTGAAAATGCCACTATTTTGAACTTTATCATACCAGACAAGTACTGTAAGCTTTTTATTCTAATTTACATAATTAATTTAATGGTGGTCATATGGCAAATGATAGAATTGATAACAAAAAATTGAACATAGAACCGTAGACATTTTAATATCAACAAAAAATCATGTCATTGCAACGTAGTTAGATGACAGAGATGGGCATTTGAATGGATGTGTGTCAATATAAATGAATGTTTATGGCAATTTTGTGTTCGACTTTATATTCTATTCTTTCACTTATACATCCCTCTTTATTCGAGTTTGTGACTGAACTCCATTTGAGATTTTATGCGAACAATAAATTCAGTTTGAATGTGGAATTTTTGCACTAATTTCCAACTAAATTTAGAAAAATGATCTCTTGATGACTTTTGTCTTGTTCTTGCGAAGGCTATATGGCTAATAACACGTACCTATTCATCACGGAAATATAAACACATTCATTCAAGTTTTATCTGTATAACGATAAGCTACACTAGTAATTTACCTAATTGAATCCAAGAATTCACTGTGGGCTTTAGAATTCCTTGCAAAACAAAAACAAAAGATGAAAAATAATAATAATACCAAATTCGTTGTTGTTCGATGTCTAATTCATTATTCATACATTTTCGGACCACATGTGTGTACATTGTATATATATATATATAGATGTGTGTGTCAACTCTATCAACAAGCGTATTTAAGAGAATTTGATCTTCGACCTGATAACCTTGTTTCATTATAAGGCTACTTGAAGTATTATTATTTTTTAAATTATAGCGAGTTTAAGAAAAGTTTGAAGTACATTAAAGCAAAATCAGCTTCACAAAATAAGATCCAAAAAGAATTAAACGCTCTAGAATAAAAACAACGTACTGAATGGTTGTTTTTATTTTAGAGCGTTCAATTATTCATAAAATTTGAAAATACAATATTTTTATTGAGTGTATGTCGGCACCAAAGGATAATATATCATTTTTTCATTAATCCATAAATGTTGGCTTACTTCTATCTCGCTCATGCGCAATCACAGTTTCAATTATTATTTACTTGATGTTCCATTTTGTAAATTCCACTTTTTATTCGATTTGTTATTGTTCACAGAAAGTTCAGTTAAATGTTTTGTTTCATTAAACTCACTTATGAAAATAAAACCAAAGCAAAATGCTACAACGCATTTGCTTGAATTCATGAACGCACCCAACAATAGAGAGAAGTTTTTTCCTCGGTTTTTTCGTCTCTTTTACGGCGTTATAACAATGCATCAACATGGGCTTATTTGTTTTTTTAAAGTCGAACTCTTAAGAGTGTTCATTGTTTCATGCATACTAGTCGATTCATCTGTAAATACAATATGGATTTTGTTTTGGTTCCACAAAGTAACAGTTTACTTCATCATTTGTTTCTTTGCTTCAAAATCATTACAACCAAACGAAATGTCCGAAAATAAAACATTACAGCAGTCACATAATGTGTGTTAACAATATATTCAACGTAAAAACACAGCATCATTGTTGGTGAAAAACAGATGTCTTAAAAATTGTGAATTATATATTGGCATTACCATTTCTAGATTATCAAAGTTGGTAATTTCCTGAAAATGTGAGCTATTCATGTTGACAATTTTGGAATGAAAAGTGAAACTTATTAATAGTGGTATAACAATGTGTAACCACCTTGAAACACACCTTCTCATCGATTTTCACATAATTTTGCTCGAAAAAAACCAATAAACTTCAATGGTATTGGTATTTTCTATGTTGCTATGTAGATTAGATGGAATTTTAACTCTATTAACATCATTCATACAAGAACATAACATTTACAGTAGAATTCTGAGTGACTGGTAATTTTTGGATATGCTGAATCACTTTGAACATCGATTCAATTTGTAAATATCTACAAAGAATGAATAATTTTTATAAAATGAAATCCATGCAGAATTCCATATAGACTGTTGTATTGTCTCAAAACATGTAGACCGAACAATTAATTATTAATCGGAATTTTGAGGCATAGTCTATATTAAATTTTACATATAATAGATTTTAATTTTAAACTTTTACGGCAATACGGTGAGCAAAGAACTTCTTGATTCACAATTTATAAGAAAACTTCGTTAAAATATTTGAATATATCTCGATTATTTTAAGTTCGAATATTACTTTAGAGTAATTCATTTAAACGTAGTAAATCTTTGAACGAAATGTTACAAATAAACCACATATGATATTCTACTGTACTCCACTAATGAAACACAACATGAGTATAAAAAAAATCATTTTAAAAAATTGGAAAAGAAAATAATTTAAATGTATTTTGTAAGAATTTTTACAAAACTGACTCATAACTGCGATTAAAAAACAATGGAAAAGCAACGATGAAATATATTAACATCCAAAACAATTTTCAACATTGGTCTTTGTAATAAGACCAATAATTCACAATGCCACAGTCAATAAATTAAACGAAGACGTAATAAAATTACGCATTTTTTTGTAATAGAAGCGTGTCATTGAATGAGGCACCATAAGCACAACAGCTGAACTGTGCCAACGTCAATACATAAGCCAAATTATGTGGAGTTCTTCAAATTCGTAATTAATGAGCGTAAAAAGAAGACAAATGGTTTGTTTGCCATTTCACTCTACAGTACGTTCATTAGCCGAAAATTCGAAAATTCAAAATATCATCCGACGCATTTCACTTTTATTCATTCAATCTCCACTCAAGGCGCAGTTTTCGACTCTAATTACTTGTGTCGATTTCAAATAGATGAATTTATGAGTTTCTTTTAAACCACAATTCAAAACGTTGCAGAAATTCTTTTCTTTTTACTTTGAGTTCATACTGACGCATTGAAGCAACGTTCCGAATATACAAATGTATATTAAATTTATATTCACAGTTCACAGAAAAAATATCTACCAACTATTTTCGTCACAAAATTGATATCAGAAATTTTGTGTTTCAAATTTTGGTTTCGTCACTCGTTCTTCACCTCGATAGAGGTTTTTTATTTGATATCAATAGTTTTGTAAGCGCTATTTTCAATGTTAAAGATTCAAGAAACATGAATTTGAATCTTTTTCAAATACAATGAAAATATGGATTTTTTGGTTATTTTTGGATCAAAATCATATAAATTGTGGTTCATAATGGGGAAAAGTGTTTTTTTCTGTGGTGTGCGATATGCATATTTTTTTCTTCAACTTTGGGCTTAAATTGATGAAATTTTCAAGAGAATATATGCAGTCTTTTTCGAAAAAATGCCCGTTATGTGTGCGGCCAACGGTCAATTTTTGGTTTTTGGCCAATTTGGCCACCCCCACATAAAATTTTTAAGTCGCAATTGGCACCACTCGAGAGCTTATTTTAAGACCTTTCCAACGAATATGCATATGTCCTGGTTATGTCAAGTCTAGGTCCCACAGTGACCGTATGAAATAATGGCCATTTTTGCATGACCTTTTGCATAGTTTTCCATTTATACTAACATTTTTGTAGATTTCTTTTAATTTCATTTGTGACTAACCGCATGCACCTCTCCCGATGATAGTCCACCTTCTGGCCTGGTGGGAGGGGACATAAAATTCGGTATTTTATCGATCTTATGCGAGGAAACTATCAATCATGTAGTTATTTGTTGTAAAAATTTCATATTTCATACATCTAGACATTTTTGTGAAAATTCGAATTTTGGTACATTTGGCCGATTTTTGGTGGAATAGCCATCCAAAACGGTCGATATTTTGTTCAATTTTATTTGGCTAGTCACAGAGCATATTTACAGAGTCATTGGAGTACATTTTGGCCCATAAAATACTTCAAAGGTTAAAAGCAAAGCATGACGATAAGGCAAAATTGCTTGCCAGCGCCACCAAATGACTCCATATGATTCTATATAGTTCTGCCGTTGCCAGCGGTACTAATCTCTAATAGAGCGTTGCCGAGCTGTCATTATCGTCGTGCTTTGGTTAAAAGTAACATTTTTTTGTCATTTTTGGCCATTTCTGGTCATATTCGCACTATCAAAGGCCATATCTCGAAAACAAGAATTTTCTGAGATATGAGCTATGCGGCATTTTAAAGCTTAGACTTGGGCCTAAAAATCGGTGAAATTTTCAAGTGACCAAGAAAGGCTAGTTTTCGAGCTAATGACCATTATGTGTCCGGCCAACTGGTAACTTTTTGGTTTTTGGCCAATTTGGCCACCCCAAATTGAAATGTTTGGACCGCAAATGACTTCATTCGATAGCTCACTCCAAGACCTTTCCAATGATATGCATATGTCCGGGGGTTGTCAAGTCATGGCGCTTCGGTGACCATAGGAAAAAAAGTCGAAAAGTGACTTTTAGAGGCCGGCCATGGCCAACATGGCGGCCAAATCGAAAAGTGCCGGAACAAAAAAGTCTTAGTTTTTTATGTCCCAGAAAGTTTCAAAGAGGTACGCGAAAAAAGTGCACAGACACACAGACAGACATTTTGATATTTCATAGAAATTCATATGAAATTTTTAAAATAATAAATTTTTCGAATGGATTAACCGATTTCGACGTTTGAGGTATCGTTGGAAAGGTATTGAGCTCTAGAATTCGAATATCGATGTTTCAGGGGCCAATGACCTCATTTAGTGCCATCTATGGTCATGAAACTGAATTTTGACCCTTTTCTTGAAAGGACCATATTTTGAAGACAGGTGGACCGATTTTCAAACTTTTATATTTTTTCTTGATCTATAGCCCAAGGGCTTTCCAACCATACATCAACCGGGGCCATCAACCTTCTAGGTCTGTATTTCGCAGCCGGTGTATATTTGTATGAGATTGGAGACTTTTTTTTGCGAATCTCGCTAATGAGCGCCATCTGATTTTAGTGTGAATTAGATGCAAAAACTGAATTTAATTCTGTAGCATTGAAATGAAAAAGTGAAAAAACAACAACAATAGCACGGCCACACAGAGCTGTACATCTATGCGTGCTGATGCATACATACACATATAAGCTTTCTTCATTCTTTCATTCCATTGCTATACGTATCTCACTGGTCAACAGATCTATGTAGCCATGTTACTGTTGTTGTTTTTTTTCTCTTTTTCGATTCAATTCATTGTAACTAAATTGAGTTCAACTATGGAATACAAGATGGCACAGATGAGGGGAATTCGCATTTTGTCTCTTCATAGGCTTAGCCGGTTGGTATTTCGTATATTACGTGTATATATAGCGAGTTCGACTTTTCAACACACTAATGTGGTTTCGTCACTCGCGCGAACTGCCGTCCGCTGTGATATATTTGCATTAAGACTTTGAATATGCAATGGAAATCAGGCTGTGTGTTCGGCAAATCCCGCTATAAATATAGGTGCCTGCAGAAATCATACCTGATGGAAATCAATTAAACCATGATTGAATTCTCAAATATTTTAACTATTTATTTATATATTAGATATTACTTTTCCGCACACACCTAGTATTGCAATGGGTCAAAATTTACGACACTTCAAAAGCATGTTTTCTGGACGTTTCTGAAGTCAGAGAACCAGAATCAGGCCGTTTTGAGCATGGTTGTTGTGGGTCGCTTCCACGTTGTACGTTGTCCGCCGTACGCAAAATTTGTTAACACAATAACTCTCTCCCCAAAAAAGTTATTTAAAATCCGACTGTACAGGATGATTGGGGGTCGCGAGGAATATAAATCATTAGATTTTGAGCGACTTTGATTGATGGAAAAAAATTTCATGCCTGCAGTGATACTCATGAAAAAGAGTCCAATTTTCGTCCAAAAGTCATACTTAATGTAGACTTAAACACTCAAAAATAAGTAATGGGGGTTTTTTGACACGAGAAAACCGAATCCGATGTTAGTTTTGAGATACAAATTGAGAGGTGCTCACTGAACTGAACCGTTCATGTTCATTCGAATTTGAACCTAATATGAACGGCATGTTTACATATTTTGAACAATTTGAACTAAACGCGAATGAGTATGAACAGATTTTTTTTTATTTCGAACGAACCTGAACAAACGAGAACTGTTCAGTTGAATTCTCGAGAATATAAACAGAATATAAATAGTTACTTATCAGAGCGAAACAAAGCGTATTTTTCTACATAGATTTGATGTTTTATTTTGTATGAATTACAGCAATTAATCTGTATTTAAAAACATCTTCCTTCGCTTTGATATGCAACTATTTAATATGGTTTTATTCTAAAGAATTCAATTGAAGGAATTAATAACTGCTGAAAATATTCAAATGTATTCTTTTTGATTGTTAGAAACTTACAGATGAAAACTTTTATTTTTTGTAATTTAAATATTTTAATAGTTTTTTTGTGTTTATAAATAGTGCCATTTAACTTCACTAAAATTTTAAAACCAATAACTTTTCAATTTTAAATTTTAATCGAAAAATTTTTCTTCAACACATTGCCTCACGAACGGAAATTTTTTATGAAAATGTGAAGTCGAGTTGCTTTCCGTAGCTATAGCTTTATGATTTGAGTGAACTTAAATAGCGAAAATAAACATATTAAAACCGATTTAATCGTTGTAATATTTTTGATAAAAAAACCAAAAAAATTCATCGGTATAATTTTGATTTCAAAATTTCTCATATATCGTTATCGTGTTATATAATAATAATAATAATAATAATCTTTATTCACCGCCAAATACTGGCTGAATCATGTTTGAGTTTGTACATATTTATATACATGTATTGGCGGGAAAAAGGTATGAATCAACGATGCATATTACATCTGATCACCGTTAAAAACCACATCTTTTCAATATTTGAGATATAATACAAAAAATAATTTAATCATAAATAAATAAATATTTGTAGTAAAATAAAATTTTCAAATTGCAGTGGATACAATGAGTCAAGCATTAAAATAAAATAGATATCACAATGGATCACATGTGACCAAAAGTGACCCCTCAAATCTAACAAAGTCGATTTTACACTTTTTTCGTCCAAAATTTGTGAAAAAAGGTGGATGAGAAAAATATCGATTCTAAGGTAATTTTTCATGCTGATTCCGCGAATTTCGGAGTTTGAGGTCAAAAAAATCATATCTTGGGAGTTTTTGACCCCCCGATCCCCTTAAGGGGTGGGGGGACTTGGAGGGCAGGGGTCCTAAAAAATTTCTCTCGTCATTCTGAACAACTTTGTACTACATTATTTTTTGATCCGATGCACTTTTGAAAAATTTGGGACACCCCCATCCCCCCTGGGGAAAAATTAAAAATTCTGCTCAGATAGAAATTTTCTATTTTTTACCCCCAACATACCCCCCAAAGGGTTTTTCAAAATTCTCACCCCCTAAGAGTGAGCCTATTATATGCGCCACCCTGTATAAGAAATTTTGAAATCGAAAATCTACCAGTGAAAATTTTTAATTTTGATATTATAGCGATTCAAACGGTTTTGTTATTTCTATTTTCACTATTTAAATTTACTCAAATCACAAAACTATGGGAAGCAATTCAACTACACATTTTCAAAAAAAAATTCTCCTTCGATGGCACCATATTGATAAAAATTTGTTCAATTAAAATTTAAAATTAAATACGTAGGTTGCTCCATAATTTTTTTTAAAATGGTACTTATAGTGTTGCCCGATGTAAACCATTGTCATATTCGTAAAGTTTGATGTTTTGGTATGTATTCGTGCCCTGAACCTTTTGTCGTTCGAACGCTATTTGTATTGTTTACAGTGACTGGTAAACTGCGACTCAACAAAAAAATGAATTTTACACGTGAAGATTTTCGTAAAATGATTTACTACGATTTTCGAAGTAAATTATCTCAACAACAGTGTTTCGATCGACTTCATTTGGCCTTTGGCAATGAAGCACCAACCCTTCAGACAATTTATAACTGGTACCGAGAATTCCGTTGCGGTCGTAGTTCGCTCAAAGACGAGTTTCATACAGGTCGTCCAAAATCGGCTGTTGTGCCACAAAACATCGATGCTGTCAGAAAACTGATTATGGAAGATCGTCATGTGACCTACCGTGAGATTGAGGCATCTTTGGGCATTTCATCCCACAGCATACATACAATTTTGCATGAACATTTAGCCGTAAAAAAGATTTGCTCTCGTTGGATCCCACATAAATTGACCGATGAACAAAAAATGGCTCGTGTGAATTGGTGTAAAGAAATGCTCAAGAAATTCAATCGTGGTGCTTCAAAAGACGTTAATAAAATCGTCACTGGTGACGAATCGTGGACATATGCCTATGAGCCCGAAACGAAACAGCAGTCGACTGTATGGGTCTTCCAAAATGAAGATAACCCAACGAAAGTTGTTCGAGCAAGAAGCACTTCGAAGCGAATGGTCGCTTGTTTTTTCGGGAGAAGTGGTCATGTGGCAACCGTTCCACTAGAGGATCGTAAGACCGTCAATTCTGATTGGTATACCACCATTTGTTTGCCCGAAGTGTTTGGTGAAATAAGAAAAAACAACCACAGTCGCAAAATAATTCTTCATCACGATAATGCGAGCTCTCACACATCTTTTCAAACTACTCGATTTTTGACCGGTCAAAACATCGAACTGATGGGTCATCCACCGTACAGTCCTGACCTGGCACCCAATGACTTTTTTTTGTTCCCAAGCGTGAAGAAAAAACTACGTGGTCAACGATTTTCGACACCAGAAGAAGCAGTTGAAGCGTTCAAAACACACGTTTTGGAGATATCAGTTTCGGAGTGGCACGAATGCTATGACAAATGGTTTCATCGAATGCAAAAGTGTATCGATCATCTCGGGGAATATTTTGAAAAACAATAAAACCATTTTCGACAAAAAACAACTGTGTTATATATGTTTTTAAAAAAAATTATGGAGCAACCCTCGTAGTCGTTAATAATTTTATAATTTGAGTGAATTTAAATATTGCCAATAAAAACAAAATGAACTATTAAAATAGCTTAAATACAAAAAAATAAACATTTTCATCTGAAGGTTTCTGAATTCAATGTGTCTCATATATTACGCGACTATATGATCAAATTTTTTCTACGAATATTTGAAATTGAGTTGTTTTTGTTTCTTTTTTAATTTGTGTGAGTTTTAATAATGATAATGAAAAAAAAACGTAATTTAAATCGCTTCAATACGAAAAACAAAAATTTTCATCTCTCAGTTCATAAATTCAAAATTGCACACATATGAATGAAAAGCGCTTCCATGACAATCTCAAACTGATTATTTTTGGATAGTTTCTGATTTGTATTCAAAACAAACTGTGCTAATAAGAATAAAAAAATCATTTCAATCGCTTAGTTATCAAAAACAAAAAAATGTATCTTTCAGTTCCTAAAATTGTTCATATTTGATAATTGTGAATTTAAATAGTGATAATAAACAGAAAAAAAACTATTTAAATTGCCTCAATATCCAAACTACAGGCGTGTCAAAAAGTTTTCCACCTGACACATAAGGAGCAGTAGTTTCAAATCGTTCATGTGCCGTAATTGATGTACAAACCCTCAAACGTGCCACCACAAATAATAGGGTCAATATCTTTCATGGAGAGTTTTTTACGTTAGTCAATTGGTCATCACTTCGAAATCCTTGAAATTTTTTATAAAATCAAGAACCGCATTTTCCTTTCAAGATATTTTTTATATTTGAAAAGTGGATATAGTAGCTAGAG
>NW_022202047.1:0-15634 GCF_009176525.2 Contarinia nasturtii | reverse complement strand
ACTGTGTTATATATGTTTTTAAAAAAAATTATGGAGCAACCCTCGTACGCAAGTATTTTTTACAGAATATACTTCAAATAGATGAAAACATCGCAAGTATGCCGCATATATACGGAGTTAACTATATAACTAATATTATTTGAAAATAATCTTCCATATATTCGTAACTTATTATATTCGATATTTTCCCCTGGAGTTAGTGTAAATATAGTTGTCTTATATACAATCATTGTAAAATGGTTTTGCGTGTCTAGATCAAGTGTGATAGGTATTTTCTTTCTCAGGATGAGATTATGTATTCTTTCTCTGTTCGAGTGTCTATGGTCACATCGCTTGAGTTTGAGATCATTCAGATAGAGGTAGAATTGAATGTCCGAGAATGAATGTGAGTCTTCTCTGACAGTCAGCATTTTTGTATGGCGGTGTTACATTTCAATAAACTCTCACGAGAAGACTCACATTCATTCTCGGACAATCAATTAGAACTAGACTATAAATGACTTGTTTAGCTTTTTTGTCGTCTATATATCGCATTCAAACTAGATATATGTTTCCAATCTGCATAATTATTATGCAAAATATTCAATAGATTGTTATGGCTTACGCTATATCAATGAAAAAAATATCATGATCGCCATAATATCTATAGCCATTTTGAATAAATTCGGTTTCAGTAGTCGTAAGTTCGTAACTTACTGTTTTATATCAGTGATAAATGCTAGGGGAAGACACGAAGTTTTACTATATTAAAGCAAACAACAGCAGTGCTGTTCTTTATGCGAAGTATTTGAATGCCAATACTTTTCTTTTGAAGGAACTAACGGTACATTTTTGTAAACGAAATATTTGTGATCAATAAGAATTAAACAATGAATTCTATTTATATTAAATGAAACCAGGCACACTAGAAACTGTTGTCTACCCCTAGGATTAATATTACACCTAAATCTTAGGGATGACCCTGACTGTAGACTTTGTGGTGATGAAGTGGAAACAACATCCCATCTTGTCGTACCGAAATTATGCCCAAACTGTGACACTGCTAGCGCCACGACGGAATTCAATGTAATCTACACTAAGTTGCCGCCAAATAGTGAAAAGACTTTTGCTCAGTTGCAACCAACGGACTAGAACTCCATAGTTGTCCGTAGTGGCGCTAGCAGTGCTACAGTTTTGCATTTTATACAGTCTCTTATGGAGCATAATTTCTGTGTGCATCTTGTAGACAGATGTTTGAGGCTGAATGATATAGGAGAAAGGTTCACTGGATGAAGATCCTACCAGATGATCCATGCACTAAATGTTTTCAGCCTGGTACAGTTTTTTATGCGGGCTTATGAATAAAATCCATGTCTCGTACATATTTTTGGATAAAGACTATTTTCGTGTACAGCAGTACACACACGGGCGTCTTGCAGTAGGTTATGAAACCTGAGCAACGAGTTTACTAGCATTCAATTAGAAGCAGTTCACTCCCCGTTCAAATCCAATAATCCAATAATCCAAATATTACACCTCATGGGTTGGAATGAGTCATTACTCTATGCCAAAATTAAATGAAATTCAAAGCAATTTTATAACATATTTCCGCAATTGACATTCCATGCATTGCCTTCGTCACTTAACTGTGATTTTTTTCTAAATCATAACATGAATTTCTTTACCTTCTGAACGATCTATTATAGAGAGCCAAAGAGAGTCGCGTTCTTTAGCAAATTTTTGCCATCAGTGAGAGAAAGACAATTGACCTTAGCCCAAATCGAAAATTATGACTATCTTTTCTCACGAATTGAGTTTTGATTAACAAAAACCGGTATTTATCGTCATGTTATGTTATATAATTTGGATCGTGTTCCCCTGTTGATTGATTTTTCTTATCAATAACTGGAATTTATAAAATGTTATTGTAGTTCAAATAGCCAGACTAAATTGGTAAAAGGAAGCGGATAAAAGTTTCTTTTTAGTATTTCATTTGTTACCTCTGTTCGATAAAGACGCAGACATTTTTGTCAAAAATAGTTAGTTGGATTGACGGGAATCGATTTTTTGTCGTTCCCAAACAGTTTTATTCGGTGTGTTTTTAAGCAGAATGTGCCAAACTAAAGATCTCCAACGAGTGGAAAATGGTGCGATTCAGTTAAAACAGAAACACACTTTTGAAGGAATATAAGCAAATTTTTTAAATTATTTTTACTTGTTTAAAAGGTGCCGGTGAAGCTAATATTCGACCCAAAACACTGGATGATACAGTACCAACGAAAAATGGATTTTATATGGATGAAGCCATTTCAAAAACTAGTAAGTGCCAAGTGAGGTAGATGAAAATTGAAGGGAAAATATATTTAAACAAAAATGAGAGTTTCAACTAATTTAAAACGTTTTTGTGTCTTTTTTCAAAATAGAGTTCGGTGTCTTTAACTATGTTATAATTTTTCTTGGTGGATTAATATTGTTTGCAGTATTGGTGGAAACAACTGGTACTTCATTTATATTTTTGGTTTCTCAGTGTGATTTAAATTTGACTGTTGGTGAAAAAGGCATATTGGGTGCTGTGTCCTTCATTGGCATAATTTGTTCATCTCATTTAATGGGATATTTGTCTGATACTAAAGGACGACGTAAAGTCATTCTACCCACATTATTCATAGCTTTCCTTCTGTCCATCGCTTCATCACTTGTTCACAACTTTTACCTTTTGGCTACGTTGCGGTTTCTTAATGGATTTTTGTAAGTTGGAATTCTAATACGCTTTCAAACTAAAATGTGTTGCACAATCATTACATTAAAATTGTAATCGTTTATTAAATGCCAGAAAATGTGAGATCGCAAAAGATGAACTCAACTTCACAAAAAATCACATGTTTAATCAAAATTATTTTACATCATAACAATTAGCATATCAGGCGCATCTGCAACTATATACGCGTACTTGGGTGAATTTCACAATAGTTTACACAGGAGTCGCGCCATCATGGCATCTACGGTAATATATGGTATTTCGTGTCCACTTTTACCTGTAATCGCCGGACTAGTTATCAATCACGATTGGAAATTTTACATTCCACTCATCGGCATTACATACAAACCGTGGCGACTATATTTGGTTGTGTGCGGTTTACCAGGATTTCTTGCTGCTTTGATCACGCTATTTCTGCCAGAGAGTCCGAAATTCGTGCTCGGTCAAGGTGATAGTGCGAGTGCTTGGAAAATATTACAAAAAATGAATCGCTGGAATAACGGCAGGAAATCAAAACTGGAACAATTCGAAATCTACGAAGAAGAAGAATCGATTGAAAATCGACGCCGTATTTTGAAAGCAAAAGAGAGCCGATTTCCATTGTTGAAGTCTATTTGGAATCAAACAGCACCACTTTTTAAGCCACCGCATTTGTACTCGACCCTTTTGATTTGTACCATTCAATTTGCAATTGGTATTATATGTTTTGGATTTGGCATGTTCTTTGCAGACATTTTGAATAAGATGGCTACAAATATGGATAGTCTTAATCAGCGAATACCCATGTGTGATCTCATTAATAAGAAACCGCTCAATATGAGCGCATTCAACCAAAACGAAACTATTTGCAATGATGTACGTTAATTATGTTAACAAAGCTCGAAGAAATCTCTAAAAATCCAATTAATTTTACAAAATAGGTTTGCATCACGAAGATCAAGCTGGAAACATTGGAAAACGGAATCATTCTAGAAGTATTTTTCGCCATAGGATGTGCTATTATTAGCTTGATCATCAACAAAGTCGGGAAGTTTCCAATTCTGCGTATGTAACCCAAAAATTTGAAATAATTATAAATTAAGTTGAATTGAAAGAAAAGCCGCCCATTTCATTTTTTTATTAATTTTTCCCAACGTTAGTTATCATTTCGATTGTTTGTGGTGGTTGCGGAATTATGTGCATGCTGACCAATATTTTATTCGTACAGACATACTCATTCGTTCTACTTATGTGCGCTGGGTGGGGCATGAATGTGATTAATGCAGCTACGGTTGAAATTTATCCAACCGCTTTAAGGTACACGTATGTGTTTTCGACCCTTTTGCACTTTGGTTGATTAGTTTATTTCTCTTTTTATAGAGCGATGGCTATTTGTATTTCTTTGATGTTTGGTAGATTGGGAGGCGTTTTTGGGGCAAACATAATGGCTCACTTTATAGGAAGTCATTGTGAAATGGTTTTCTATTTGTCTGGATCAAGCATGATAGGTGATTTTATAATCAATAAATTTTGACCCGTTTCTATAAGTTATTTTAAAATTGAAAATATTTCATATTTTGTACAGCTGTGGGCCTATTCGCATTTTTCATTCCGCATATCCATGAAAGAGTCAAGAAAGTGGATTCATAATTTTTACGTAACAATGACATTGAATGTGTAAACAACTTCCTTTGGCTAATTTTCGAACGTTAAAAACAAATAATAGATAATGTAATAGATAATGTAATGTTACCTTAATTTATGCAATAAAAAGTTTCTAGTCAGTATACATACAATAAAACATTTTTTTATTGAAAATAAATCTCAATTCATCGATTGTGTTTGAAAATGTGTATAATATAAGAGCACATTTGCAATTTAATCATTTACGACTCATGATTTGATGAGAAGGTATTATTTGAGACTTGAACTTCGGAATTATGTTCGCATTGGCAGTTAAATTTCAAAGTTTTTTTTCGTACTAGTAATGTTTACTACTCTCATATCGTCAGGCATACTGTACTAATAGTGTTATATACTGATTGCGCTTTATGCCAGGTGCTATAAGAACAGTTCAAGGTCCTTGTAAATAAACAATTGAATTTTGTACCTATTTATAGGCTTTAATTCTATTTATATCACTGGTGCCAAGCATATCAACACTTGAGAATTCATTTTTACAAAAACGGCACCCAGTGATTTTGCTGGAGTATCTATATAGTATAATGAAGCACAAGTTCACGCTTGCTATTTTGTTTCAGGGACCGGGTCGCATATAGAATTATACAAGATTTTTATAGTTTGTATAAACGCAGATGCAACATATCCGTCGCGTTCGCTTTGTGCTGCGCTCAATAAATACAATGTATGTACGTGCGTCTCTCAATGGTCACATGCACACACGAACATGTATTCGTATGCTTCATACATAACGAACAGCGATGGATATGTTGCGTCTGTGTTTATACTTGTATATTTAAACTGCCTGCGTTTTTTATGCTACTATAAAATTATACGCGACCCGGTCCCTGCTTCGTTTACTTGTCTAGATCAATGCACTTGTTTTTAAAATTACGTTACATGCGTATTTCTGTCCCTTTGTCGTCAAGTAAACAGGAATTTCATCATATTTGATTCAGGGCAAATGTTTCGTCTTTCTGCCGTAGACTCGTTTATTAATAATATTAACTGTTGATAAAAAAAACTATGTTCCATTCAAGGTTCCATTAGTTATTCTACTTACAAGTCTAGTTAACTGCATACAAAATGAGAAACGAATGTTTAAAATACCAACCATTGCCAAAGAGCAATGTGAACAGAGCATGGCGAATTTCACTAAATTCACTGAACTCATAAACGAAAGTGAAATGTTCGCCTTATATTTACTTTTCAATTTAATTAGCCATTATATTTTTCTCAATTACTCATCGTACCAAAGAATGAGCACGTAGTTTAGTAAATTTATTTGATAAATATTTACATTGGCGGCTTGACGTAACAATTTAATTTGCTGCCTAATTGAGACGTTTACATTATAATTTTGAAAGCATCATACAAAAATCGAATCAAAAATGGAAATGAGCCGGTTGCAAAATATCTAAGTCGCATGATTAGCATGATTCGCAAATTATAGCCATCTTTTTTTCTCGCACGTAATCCAAATTGATTTTCGATTAACAAAAACCGCTATTCGTCGTCATATTATTATCTTATGTAAATTGAATGGCGAAAACCATCGGACCAAATTCTAATTGAAATTTGATGTGAAGCATTTTGTATTCAATGAATGAAAACAAATGGAATACGAGAAAAAAAACTTAATTGATATTTTTTTGATTAAATAATATGAGTTATGGGTTCGTGCGCTATTGGTTTGATCACTCTGTTAATTCGTCTGGATGCTTTTTCTACTAATTTCTAACTGAACGCGGCTAATCCATCGTTAGAAAACTGTAATCTCGTGTAGCGCACATGATTGTTGTTGAGATGGCATTTTTTTGGATCATAGTTTGTTAATTTTGTTTTTGGTCTTTTTTGAGTCCAAAAATATTTAAACATTTGCATTGCAGCCGACTGATTATCTTATCAATAACTGGAAATGAATGTCATTTATTTCTAATGATCATAAATAAAACCACATTTTTTTGTATTATCGGCGCATATAAATAGAAGTGGCGAAAAACGTATTCCGGTATTTCATTTGTTACTTCTGCTTGACAAAGACAGATATTTTTTAGGAATTTCTTTCACCATTTGAGTTCAGATTTCAAGGAATCGCTTTTTGTCGTTCCTGAAGAAATTGATTTAAAAGGAATACAATGTGCCAAATTACAGACATTCAACAAGCGGAAAATGGTGCGATTCAGTGTGAAAAAAAAAATATTTTTACGAATTGAGAAATTTTTTTAACTATTTTTATTTGATGGAAAGGTCGCAAAGACTCGGATGTTCGACCAAAAATACGAGATGATTTGTCAGTAGAGAAAAATGGATTTTTTATGGATGAAGCTATTTCGAAAGCGAGTAAGTGAACACAGTGTAAAGTGAATAAAATAATCAAAGGAGAAATAAAAGAATTAATCGAATTTATTTCTAATTTTTAAATTAGAATTTGGCTTCTTCAATTATGTCACAATTTTCCTTAGTGGATTAATATTGAATGCAGTATTGGTGGAAACATGTGGCATTTCATTTATAATTCCGGTTTCGCAGTGTGATTTAAATTTAACAGCTGGTGAAAAGGGTATTTTAAGCGCCGTTTGCTTTTTTGGAATAATTTGCTCGAGCCACTTATGGGGCTATCTTGCCGACACCAAAGGACGGCGCAAAGTCATTCTGCCCACATTATTCATAGCTTTTCTCTTGTCTGTTGCTTCGTCGCTCGTACAAAACTTTTATTTTTTTGCAACGTTGCGATTCCTCAATGGATTTTTGTAAGTAAATTTTAAATTTTGTTTAAATTAAAAATAGAGTCAACAATTAATTTTAAATTGGTATTTTTGATTGAAAATGTAATTTTTTTACATCAATCTACTTAAATTATGTTATTAATGCCATGTGACCTCATTACTATAATAAAAGTATTTACAAATGAATTATCATTTTTTCTGCTTCGTCATCAGCATATCCGGATCATCAGCAACAATTTACGCGTATTTGGGTGAGTTTCACAATAATGCGCAGCGAAGTCGTGCAATTATGTGTTCGGCAGTGATATTTGGAATTTCGTGTTTTCTATTGCCACTAATTGCCTGGCTTGTTGTCAATCAAGAGTGGGAATTCGACATTCCGCTCATCGGCATTACATATAAACCATGGCGATTTTTCCTGGTTGTATGCGGTATACCGGGATTACTATCGTCGGTGATATTGCTCTTTTTGCCAGAGAGCCCGAAGTTCGTTCTCGGCCAGGGTGATAGTAAAGGTGCTTGGAAAATTTTAGAAAAAATGAATCGCTGGAATAGCGGCAAGAAATCACAACTTGAACCATTCGAAATCTACGAAGAGGAAGAGTCTATTGAAAATCGACGCCGGATTTTGGAGGCCAAAAATAGCCGATTTCCATTGATGAAGTCGATTTGGATACAAACAGCTCCACTGTTCAAACCTCCACATTTGAGACCGACAATTTTGATTTGCACCATTCAATTTGGACTTTATGCAACTTGCAATGGATTTTATATGTTTTTCGCTGACATCTTGAACACGATGGCCACAAATTTGGATGGTTTGGACAATCAGCGAATAAGCATGTGTAGTATAATCAATATGGAATTTGAAAACTTTACCGAATATGAAATCTTTGATTTTCTAGAAGATGAGGTAATTCGATTATTTTGGTGTAAGCACTTTAATTTCATTTTTTTTGTGTCGATAGGTTTGTATAACAAAACTTGAACTGGCTACATTGGAACAAGGAGTGACATTGGAAATTTTATTTGCCATAGGACTTACAATTATTGGACTTCTTATCAATGTTATTGGCAAATTCCCCATATTAAGTATGTTAAATTACCGAAATTTAAGCGATGATTACACCGATAAAATTTATTTTTCACGAAACTAGTTATTACAACGATGATGAGCGGCTTGAGTGGCATGTTATGTATGCTAATTGATAATCCGACGATACAAATATATTGCTTCATTCTGCTCATGTGTTGTGGTTGGGGTGTTAATATTGTCAATGATTCTACGGTTGAAATTTATCCAACGTCCTTGAGGTACATTCTATTTGAAAATAAAAAAAAACCGTTTTTGTGCAAAATTATGGTTTTTCTTCGAATCTGTTAGAGCGATGGCGATTTGCATTTCTTTGATGTTTGGCCGATTGGGAAGTGTGTTTGGTGCTAACATAGCAGCACTTTTATTGGAAAATCATTGTGAAACCGTTTTTTATTTGTCGGGATCAAGTGTTATTGGTAACTTTAAATAATCATGGAATTCAGAGACGATTTCCTTCTTGAACATGAACATCATTTCTTTTTGGTTTTTATCAATAGTGATGGGAGTGCTAACTTTTTTCATTCCACGGATACATGAAAAGGTCAAGACACGCGAAGTTGAACCACGGATAAGTATAATATCATTCAGATGAACTAGTTCAAAGGCCATACAGACGACAGACACAGACATTTAAAATATAACTTGAGTTCTCAAGTTAGAATTAGACATCGAAATCTAATTAATGTATTTTTTCCATTTTTAAGGATAATAAAATAATTGATAAAGTTTTGTCTTGTATAAATTTATATCATAATAGAATAAAAGAAGCCTTTCATTCGCCACCTTAACAGTAATGTCCATGAAATAGACACATTTCAAAACGTCAAAGTTTGCTCCGGACACGTTTCATCAATGAAGTAGGTATTCTTTACTGAAACTCAAAAAGCTTGAAAAAATAAGAAAAATTAGGACCTATTAAATATTAAACCAATCTCGATCAATATTTTTATACTGGGCTGCCATTGATGTTCAAAATAATAATGATAACCATTGGCATCTTTAGACGAGTTTATTTACATATTTTCACACTCGTCAATAAATGTGAGGTTACGACTGATGGCAGTGTAATTCGAATGAAACAAAAATAACGACTCTCACAACATCTGTTTTGAACTGCAAAACATAAAGTTGGATTTAAATGAGAATAATCATGCTATGATTTGGTGTCTAAGACATCTCTTTCAATTACATGGCTTTCATGCCTACGAATGGAGCACTATTGTTTGTAAGCTCTTTCAATTTCAAGAGAGAAGAGATTTTCCAGCGTGTGAACCTACCTCTCGTCACATGATACCGATCTTTCAAAGCGTATTTCAAAACGAAAGAAAAGCAGCAAAAAATAAGACCAGATAAGTTTTCCATAATTGCCATGTGGTTGAATTCCATCGAGTGAAAAGTAACCGATACTCACCTCTTTAAATCCAACAATCAAAGCACTGATATCAAATGAGAAGTGAGATGTATCCAAACTAAAAAAAGGACAGCAAAATTCGAGTCAAACAAAACCAAGTCAATGCACAAGAGTCAAGTACTCTGAATGAGTTACACACGTTCGCACTTTTTTTTATCCATTAGAATTTATTCAAATTGTTTGCAATATTTGAATCGCAATAGTTCACACCTCGCGATACGTAATCGAATACAATCGAAATTGTAAAAGAAGCAACAAAGCAATGTTTTCGTACGTGAAAAAGATTGAATAAATTGGCTTAAAGACGACGACCACGGCGACCACCCTTTCGGCGTGTTGAATCAGATGGAACTGGTGTAACATCTTCGATGCGGCCAATTTTCATCGATGAACGAGCCAATGCGCGCAATGCTGATTGAGCACCTGGTCCTGGTGTCTTTGTTCTGTTACCACCAGTAGCACGGAGTTTGATGTGCAATGCAGTGATTCCAAGTGATTTGCATTTTTCGGCTACATCCTGAATGAACAAGAAAAAATGAACAAAAAAAACGTTAAAACGTGAACGATAACATTGATTTAAAATGCACATGACACATGACAAATACGTACTTGAGCAGCCAACATAGCAGCGTATGGTGAAGCTTCATCACGATCAGCTTTCACTTTCATGCCACCAGTGACACGGGCAATTGTTTCACGTCCAGACAAATCGGTTACATGTACGAATGTATCGTTGAAACTGGCGTAAATGTGAGCAACACCAAAGACTACTTCACCTTCACGAACTTGTGGTCCAAGTGAAACTTGAACTTCTTCTTTCTGAACTTTATTCTTTCTTGGTGCCATTTTTGCTGGATATTCTATACTGCCAATAAAATAATGGAAACACACAAAAGAAAAACAATTAGTTTCGATTGAATAATCACGTTTCTTTCAAATTTTTGTCGAAGCAAAAGAAAAAGGTTAGCTTCACAATGTGGACACAAAATGTCAAAACACCGCGACTTGTTCGCTTGCACGTATGTTACGTCGGATGATATCAAATTGAAAATTTTCATCAACAATCATCTGGTATTTAATTTGTAAATTTTTACGAAACTTCAACGATTTCGAATGTAATTTTATCTAAATAATTGATTTCTAAAAAAATTTCAGTGAATTCACTTGAAAATTGGAAAAAATTGCACAAAATATACTCGTACCACAAAAAATTGCTGCTGTTTCTTATTGAACGGGAAACATAAAAGAATTTTGACAGGTCGACCTGTGCGCAGCCAACTTCAGTTTGGTTGAAACACATATGATGGCTGCCATGTACTGTCACTCTCCAGCACGAGTGCGTCCGATATTCGAACTGATACGAATGGGATATTTTCAATTTAAATAAATTTATGCGGATTTTTTTATTTTCAATGAAATAATTCGAAATTTTTTCATCCGAAATATGGAAAATGCACTTTAGGAAAAATGTTGGCGATAAAATTCATTTAAAAATGTTAATTTGTAGAAATATCCATTTGCATGAACGCATCCCATTTTTACATTCATGTACTTCGAATTGCAATGCGAAATTCCAGGCATTTGACAAGCAAATACACTGATGATCACCACCAAAGCAAAGATTACATTTGTATTGAACATATGAATGAAAAAAGCAAAAAAAAAAATCCCCCGACGGAGAGAGATAGACCGTTCGCCATATTTATATTTGTTGTTTATTCGTCTTTGGTGAGATCTGTGCTTTTTCATTTTTCGATTCGATTGGTTTTTTTTGCTCGATAACAAAATATCGTCAAGTGTAAATTAGTGTGTGAAAAATAAAAAAATGCAAACCAAAACTTAAATAAAAAAATTCTCAATAAATACATGCAGTAATGGACATATAAACGGAGAAAAATCGTATTCATTCATTTTTTGTTCGTCTTGCACGTAGTAGTAGTAGTTGAGAGAAGAAAAAAAGTTACATTTGGATACGTGAAAAGTGTACAAATTCAAAACAAAGAAGACGTTCTTCTTTTTCTTCTTCATTGTGTTTTCATTTTGATTTTTGGTCCCCGTTCGTATCGTCGTGTGTTTTCCGTAGATTTTTGTGAGAGCAAAAAAAATCGAAGAGAGTCACAACAAATAAAAGAGCAAACGATAAAGTTTTAAGTTTCATAAGAGAAAAGGGAAAAAATCCAATTTTTTGGTCATTTTGAGCTGTCCAGCGTAGCCAAATTTGAGCAAAATGTTTAAATAAAAAGATTTACAATGGCTCCATTAGTCTGAAGCGAAAATAAAAAAATATTAATCTCAACACACAGCATCTCACACTTTGCAAATAAAAAAAGAAATTCATTTATTTAAATAATTACGAAGCAAAAAAAAAAAAAAAAAAACAAATACGTGGAGTTTGATCGAGTGAAAAATAAATTGGAGCCCCAAAAAGCGTTTATGAATCGCACGGAAATGTTGTGGCAAATTGTTTAGGAGACATTTATTCATTTTGCATAAATTGGACAGTGGTATGACCTCACAACAGCAACCGAGTAGTCAGCAAAACCAACAACCAGCTGCATCCGACCAAGCACAAGAAGTGGTTCAACCAGAATGGCATGCCGAAGATGGATTCAGTTTCGATGATTCGGATCGATTTGAAGAGGATTCAATATGCAGCTGGAGCTCAGAGCCAGAAAGTTTGTGCAATAATTGGCGCGGATGGAAACGTCCAACGACAAACAGTAATTTTGGAATTGGAGCACTTAAAAAGCATGATGGTGAGTCTTGTGATTACCTTTTTTTATTCAGTTGGTTTTTCGATTTATTTTTTCTTCGCCAAAATATCAAGTACACTTATGTGGTGTTGGGGAAAGTGCTTACGTGTTTAAATATAAATTGCCTATCGCGCGCGCTTCAATTAATCAAACATCGAAATAAATTGTTTCCTTATTCATTTTGAATCTCCTTCGATTGTGTATACGTGTCATTTGGTTGTCGTTGTCGCATTTCAATGAGTTGGAAAATGTTCCCTTGGACCCTCGCTCTCTTCCCCTCTCTCTCCCTCTTGCATTCACATTCATTGGGGTGATGGTAAGAAAATGTAATTATATGGAATAGAGCAAGACATGTACCTGTAAATGGATTGATTCGCTCTGATTCGTTTACACAAAATCGCAATGTGAAAATCATTCAAGTCAACAATAGGTATTTGAAATGAGTTGTACGGGATACATGATGCATGTATATTAGTTTGTATGAGCAACGAAATTACAATCTTTTCCGATTGAAAATTCGATTGTTTTCTACAGTTTTTCCTCTTCATCAAAGATCTGATGATTTTAAAGCCAAAATTAACCATATGCATGCCGAAAGAATGATAAAATGCGTTACATGAAGTAAATTGTGCCCATTTTCTTTATTTCAATTAATTTTTATGACGTAACATCCAACTACCAGCCATTTTCCGATTTTTTATTGATTTGTTGTTCGTCGAATGATCTTGAAAACTAAAGTATGCATTTTCTTTAGATATTCTAAACGGCTAAACCGGAGTACATGTTCCTTTGTTCTTTGTTGTGTGACTTAATTTATCCGTCTACGTTATATGTGTGTCTGTATGTTTGTGTATGTTACATGCTATGCATGTTTGTATGTAAATTGATTTGCTAACATTGTGTTGTGATTGTCGTTTTTTTAAGCGTTATCCCTTTGTCTGCTATATGTTCATCATCATCGGCTCAAAAGATGGATTACATTTTGAAATGCATCGTTTTTATCGGCTGGATTCAAGAGAAACCCGTGTAAGGAAAAAAAGTGAACGCTCTTCAACACAAATACAAACCAAAATAATTGTAGTTGCGTTGGTCTGTCTGTTTTTTTTCTTTTTGTTGTTGTGTATATATTTTATGTGTTGGCATCGTTGTGTTTATATACATCCAATCGCTATTGATGTTCCTTATTATATGTTATTTTTTGTCCCGTTGCTGCTGCTGCTGCTGCTGCTTTTTAACCCACCACGAATGAGACGTTCGAAAAATGAACTTACTACTTGTTCTCGGTCGTCTTGTCGATGCTTTGCCTTTTCATCCATTCTTCTTTATTTCAAGTTTTCAATCTTTATGCCATCCTTTTACCGTGAATCCATTGCACATAATGGATTTCTACTTTGTACACATGTACTTGTGTGTATCTGTGCACAGGCACTCTCGCTTACAGTCGTGAAACAACAACAGAAGAAGCAGTACAACTAAAAACAACAACAACAGCAGCAGATGAAGAAGAAGAAGAGAAAAAAAAAATCAACAATAAGGTTTATATATCATTATGGCACAATGCTTCGTTATTTGCCTTCGACATCGACATGCTTATGCGTACACCGTGCACACATTTTACACACATGGTTTGAATCTTGTTGTGTCGCTTGGCTGCAATTACTAGCACATTGTTGCCATTGCTGCCGAAGATTGGTCTCGCTCTTATTTTCTCTCTATTCGACTCTCTCTCTCTCACTCTGCATGCAACTCTCAGCAGAGTTGAATAAATACCAGCCATTTTATAAATGCTTTTTTCATATTATATTTATAGCTTTTTTTGCACACAAAACGCGCTTCTATTCAACTTGAAAATTCGACTAGATTTTATTTTATTTTTACCTTCGGCATTTTCTTGCTATTTTATTGTAAATGATATCTGAACTATTCCGTTTGACCGTTTTCAAGAACGTTCCTTGTTTCCTCTATCTCTATCCCTCTCTCACTCTTTCTCTTTAAAATGCCTGGAAAATTCACAATCAGACGCGAATCCAAGTGAAACGAAAATATAAATAATTATACATGTGAAAAAAGTCGCTATATTTTATGGCATTTCCATTCAAATAGCAACAAATAACTCAACAATTAAACACATATATACATATCAAAAGGTGCAGACAAAAAAGGCATTCCAAGGCACAAAGTCACTAAACAATCGCTCGCAAGAAATGAACCTTCGTTCATAAAACAGTGTAAATAAACCTACAGATGGACAGATGTTGCGCTTCTATATATTGTACATAATACCGATATTCTCTCTTGTATTATTATTCGTAATTATCGATGGCACCTTCCTGATCAATAAAACACTGTTCTGATTTTTTCCCCTTCATTTCGAATGTTTTTTTTCTGTTTTTCTCTTGGCTAAATTCAGCTGGCCGTTTTTTGTGGATGCGCTGCTACTGACATTACCTTTTTTGTACTTAATTTAACGCTTGAGCCTGACTTGCTTCTTTTGAATCGGTGCCGTGATGATGGAGGTAATTAGACGATTTAAATTACAACACAATTCAAGTTATTGTGTGGCGTTCGAAAAGTTGAATCTTTTTCACATGAAAAATGCCATGGTTTTGTTTCACAAACAAAATAAATCGATACGCATCACAAAAAAAAATGTTTTTTTTGCCATCAACAATGGCTTCAGTCGTATGATGACGACAACAACATTCCGTAGAGAAAAAATCTTCAAAAATCTACACAAAATTTGCTATTCACCGAACAAACCTATCGCAGCGACACAAACACACACAGATAAAGATATGACAAGAGTTCAATAACATGTTGAATGATGCTGATTCAATGGGAGAGATAGCAAAAGCAAAATGAATATATACACAACAATCGCCCCGTTTAAATATTCATCGGTTCGCTGGTATTCTGATTAAAAAAAACATAAACGGCAACAACACAAAAACTATTTAACGCATGCATCAAGTGAGCGAACATGCTGAACAAATGAGTAAATAGACTGGAAAATGAATGCGAAATAAAATGCTATTGAATATGCTAAAGTCATCGTCTGGCACATCGTTACTCACTCGCACGTTCTCTCTCTCTCTCTATCTGTCTCTTACTCTATCGCTGTGTCGCTCGCTCTTTTTAATGCTCGTATTCAATGGTAAAATAACAAAACTAGAGTTGCTTTTTTTATTTGAGAAAAAACACATACGAGGGTTGCTCCATAATTTTTTTTAAAAACATATATAACACAGT
>NW_022202046.1:0-1048 GCF_009176525.2 Contarinia nasturtii | reverse complement strand
GATGGCAATGCATTCGTTTTTCTGATGAACAAAGAGAAGAAGATGAAGAAGAAAAACGATGAAAGTGATGCTGAAACCAAAGAACGGCTACGAAATATATTACGCCACTGCGATCGCGAAGTATGTTTTGATGTTGGCGATCGTGAAATCATTGCCGGCCAAATTATCGATCGAGAGAAAGACGATACGGGCGCTGTGAAAGTGAAAAGCGTACGCAATTTTAAAATATCCAGCAAGCAATATCATTGGATGAAGAAATTGCCACAGTTCAAGAAACAACGAGATCGACTGGTTGGTACGCTTGAAGACGACAGAGCTGACGATCGTGAGCGCATCGAACGGTAGTGTGAGAACCATGTACAGCCTAGCAGTAGGACGAACGATTTTGAAACGTACGCCGACCATACGTTAAGATTTTTCAATCGGGCCATGGATGTGTGCGGCAACGAAGCGTATGTACTGACTATTTTTTTGCATTGGATTGAAATCCATCCAACCATTGGTGTATTGATGCGAATGATTGTGGCACAAGGGCATGGTAAACATACATTTGTGTTTGTCGGCAAGGCGCCGTTCACCCATGCAAATTCACCATGCAAAGGTTATGTACGTACAAGTGTTCGTTTGCTATTCAAAGCACTCGAACAACATCCACAATGTACCGTGCGCTACGTGGATGAATATCGAACAACAAAATTATGTAGCCGTTGCTTTAATGTACTGGAAAATGGTTCGAAGAATGGCCAAAAGACAATGATAACTCGATTCAAAGTGTGTCGCCAGTGTAAACCATCGCCAGAAGCACTGCCCGATGGTGGTTCATTCATTTACAGCCACAAGAATTCGAAACAATTGAAGAAGCAGAAAAAATATCGACCACGGTATTCGGACGAAGATGGCCGCCAGCCAAAAGTCGAACTGAAACGCTTCAATATGATCGATGGAATGCTTGTGCCAGCTGCTGAAAATTCTGCGATATTATCAGTGAAGAGGCCACGAACACATTTGCGACGTCGGCGCCTAGATGTCATCGCATGGAAATACATAC
>NW_022202045.1:0-1476 GCF_009176525.2 Contarinia nasturtii | reverse complement strand
TAAATATACTCTAGCTTAGTTGAGGTGAGTTGAGGTAATAATTTTTTTCAGGACTGATCAGTGCAATGTTATTGCTTAATGTGAAACGTAGTTTTATACATTAAGCTATGGAATAGTAAGATATATATATATATATATATATATATATATATATGTTTGTTCAGTGATTTTAGAGAAAACCAGGAAAGATAGAGAGTTCGGGATTTCGGCATTCGATAGGGCATGAAAAACCCTCCAGACGTATTTTTTATTTTCCCCATAAGTGCTCCCCATTTAATTTTTTCATTCATGGACCCTCTTTTTTGGATTCCACTTTGAAAAATATTTCGATTCCACTCACCATTTATTGAGTGGATAACGAATGGATTCGGGCGGAATTACGTTACTCCGCAACTTTATTGGGTGGATAAACGATGGAATAAATGAGTTTTACTTCAGTGTTAATTTGATTACTTTGGATCTAGATGAAACTTGTTGAAAAAAAGTTGGAGACACCCGCGGTACCAAATTGTTTTAGATTCCTTATAAAATTACCTTTCGAATGGTATATAAATTATGGAGTTTCCGGCAGGTTTGATGGCGTTTTACGCTGGCCGTTTGGCCGAAATATGAAAAATTGTGAGAAAAATCGGCTTCCGAATCTTATTGCAAGCAACCTAGTTCTATGATTTTGATGAAACTTTGCCAGATGATAGCTCTTGAAGCCCTCTTTCCAACGGTATATAGCTTATTAGCCAATCAAACTTGTGAATGTGTTTCCCAGGTGGCCGTTTGAGGCCAAATTAGTGAAAATATTGGCAAAGTCAACTTTCAAGGGGAAATTTATTACTTTTCCGCACACCCACAGTATTAGTTTTCTGCTGGTGCGGCTTTTTATTACTGGTGTGATGCCCACTCTGAGAAAACTCAGATGTTAAAATTCAAAGTAATCAGAGCAAAATACCATTTTTTCACTTGAACCGCAACACATTTCTTTACTGGTTTGACTGCATTTTAACATGTAACAAAATATCTCCATGTTAAAATGACGACAAAATGCCATTTTAACATGGAGATATTTTGTCACATGTTAAAATGCCGTTTTACCCGCAACACATTTCTTTGCGGTCTTTACCCTCATGTTAAAATGGCATTTTCCTCTGATTACTTTGAATTTTAACATCTGAGTTTTCTGAGAGTAGTTTATGGGGTTTACTGCCTTTTTGAAGCTCAACTTCATAGGTGCCAATATAGCCAAAATGAGAAAAATATAGGTAAAGTACATTTTCGAGCTTCATTGCAAGCAACCTAGTTCTATGATTTTGATTAAATTTCGCCAGATGATAGCTCCCAAAGTCCTCTTTCTAACGCTATATAGCTTATTAGCCAATCAAACTTGTGAAGAGTTTTGGAATTTCAATTTAATTATGGCATTGACAAAAACCTTAGAGAAAAACGAAATCCATGTGATGCATTTATTAGGTAGTTCTGGACGTT
>NW_022202044.1:0-1275 GCF_009176525.2 Contarinia nasturtii | reverse complement strand
TCACAGTGCGGAAAAGTTCATCTTACGGATGTAAGACATTTTATTTTATATCAATTCAAAGGCAAATATATGTCATTCAGAGAAGTTCTTATACGCGAAAGAATTTCTTATCCGTCTCGAATGAGATTTTCGTTGAATCAACGTGTGTTCCAGGAACGTGCTGTTCTTCTAGTCCAACAGAATAATGTCACATACAATACCTGTCACTTATAACTGAAACAAAAGACGATCTTGGTGTTCAACAATCATTCAAAATACAACTTTTGGATGGAAGGTATTTGATGGACTTAAAAATTATTGGTGAAGTTTCTGTAAGTTATATATTACTTTTCCGCACACACCTAGTGTGTAAGGTAAAGTATTGGAATCGGTCGAAAAATTAACACCCATAAAAAATGTGTTTTCTGGGTGTTTTTGGGGCCAGGGAACACGAATCTAGCGTTTTTTCGATGTCCGAATGTATGTGCGTACCCTGTACCCTGTACCCTGTACCCTGTACGCTGTACCCTGTACGCAAAAATTTGTTAACACGATAACTTTCAAACAAGAAAAGTAATTCAAAATCTGACTTCACAGGATGATTGGGGGTGCCGAGGAATAGAAACCATTAGATTTTGAGCGACTTTGGTTGACAGGGTAAAGTGTCATGTCTGGTGTGATGCCCATGTCCATCCATGGGAAAAATTCAATTTTTCTTCCAAAAGTGATATTTAATGTATTCTTAAACACTCAAAAATGTGTATTGGGGGGTTTTTGGGTACGAGAAAACCGAATATGACGTTAGTTTTGCGATACAATCAACTTTCGAAACACTTTTCATACAAAAAATTCAAAAAATTTGGATTTTTGTATGGAAGCCATGCCTGTATGATATCGTAATGAGCTGAAACTTTGCACAGGTTATTTTTATCACACATAAATACCATTCCGAGAGTTTGAAGACATTTCAACGAATATTAGGGGCACCTCCCGAACAATATTTTGGATTTTTCGCTCTAAAACGAAATTTTGTATGGGAAGTACCCTTAATATGCATTGAAATTTCTTCAAACTTTCAGAATGTTAACTTTTTGTGAAAAAAATAGCCTCTGCAAATTTTCACATGATTACGATATCATATAGGCATGGCTCCGATACAAAAATTCCCATCTTTAGTAGTTTTTGTAAGAAAAGTGCTTCGAAAATTATTTTTATCTAAAACTAATGTCAGATTTAGTTTTCTTTCATGTCGTGGATCACAGTGCGGAAAAGTTCATCTTACGGATGTAAGACATT
>NW_022202043.1:0-20929 GCF_009176525.2 Contarinia nasturtii | reverse complement strand
TATTTATTTAGACTGAAAGGTCCAGTAGAAAACAATTTCAATTATTTTATAATATTTAATTATTAAAATTTATTAAAATTTACCAATTGTAAATATAATGTACCAGGTACAATCACTCGACCTATCATTGATGTAAAGTATGTAAATATGTTAAGTATTTTTTAAAGAAAATTCAAATAGATGAATATTGTTTGTTTAAACCATAACTCATACCATCAATAATATGTCCAGAAATGTAAGCATCCTCATCTAATGAAAGAGACACTTTCCGTTCACCACTGTGTCCGCCTTTTTGAATGGAAAATTTCATCACAAAATAATCTTCTGTATGGTCCCATTTGATCAATGGCGAAATCATTGGTGTTCCTCGTGAAACCGGAAACTCAATCTTCGGATAGAGCCGTTCAATCGGTAGAGTAAGACCATTCAAAAACATTCTATGATGAAAGCCGGAGAGATCGATAAATATTAGTGAAATGTACACGGATCGATCACTTGATAAGAAAAAAAACTTACTTTCCCAAAGCAGACAAAAAGAAAACGGAATTGTTTGCATGACCACGTTGTGTGAGCGGAATGTGAATAGCGTCTGGCATGGATTTTTTAACAATGGCTTGCAGTAAACCGTGTGGAGCAATTTCAATGATAATCGCTTGCGATGGCAACAATCGAGCGGTCTCTTCGAATAAAACGGGCTTGAGTAGATTGTTTGTGTGATATTCTGCCGAACTTAAATTATTTTCGGGCACGTGCCATTCGGATTCGGGAACACTTGTACCTATTCAAAAAGTATATTCGGTGTTATTTTTCTTTATTTATTCATTTTTTATTGTTGTTGCTTCAAATTATATTCAAAAAGTAGCTTTGAAAATGAATGAATAAATAACGCATTGAAAGCTTACTGAGCCATTTTGCTGATCGAGTCAGTGGCGCTGGAATGATTCCTTTTAGTTTATTCAACAATTTCGGTCCCATTTCACTGATGTATTTTGAATGGTATGGAATGTTTGAGCATTGAACTTCTTTTGCAAAAACTCCGTTTGATTTCAGTTCATCAACGAATTGGGCAACATCTATTTTCGGTCCTGATATTGTTGTTGATATGTTTGAATTATGACATGCCGCTTCAATGCTTGACGGTAGCATGTTTACGATTTTCTCATAGCCAAGACCAACAGCGGCCATTGATCCTTCTGCCACTTTTGTTTCGAAGCTAACTACCTAAAGGGGGAATCACAAAAGAAAAGAATTAATTTAAAATAATCGACAAATAATCGAAATAATCGAAAAAGAATCAATAACAGTTATTAAATAATAGAAAGGCAATTTTTAGTGAATTGCCCCTAGTAACTACCCCACGTGCATACGAACAAAGCATCGTTTGTTCAGCTGTTAGTGTTCCATCTGCATAGGCTACGCCCAATTCACCAACTGAATGTCCGATGCAATAATCCATTGGAACGTCTAGCAATCGAAGTATGTTTACGAGACCAATTTGAATGCATGAGATTCCGATGAAAGCATTTACAATGTGATTGAATGTTTGTGGATCATCTGAACAAATCACTGATAATAAATCAACACCAAACGGCTCGAGAACTTTGTGGCAAAGTTCAATAGTTTCACGGAATTGCGGAAAAATCATTAAAGATTTGCCCATAGTGGCCCATTGAGAGCCCATTCCACTGAACATCCAAACCACCGCCAATTTATTGCCATCTGCACGTTTTGTTGCACGCGCCAAACTCAATGCATTACCGACACTTGTCGGCGGCGGTGAATTGCTTTTACTGAGAATTGTGTATCCGCGATGCAGATAACCTTGTACCTCTTCTGATTGGACGTTATGCAAAAGACCGATAAATTCGGCATCAAGTGGTTGAGATTCCAATGCATTTAACATTGTATTTACAGCATCTTCGGTACGCCCAGCCCAATTAACTAAATCGTCGTGGAAAAAATGTTTGTATTTTATTGAAAAAAAAATTAATCGATTTAATTCGCAAATACATCTACAATTCTAATTGAAAATCTACCTAATCGTGGTATATTATCGTTGGGTGATCCTCCATTGATTTTAGTTTTTGGATTCTTTGCCAACAACGCATGAGCTAAAAAAATTTGAATTAAAGTTGCTAAGCTAAAATACAGTTTTTTTATTCTTACATTAAAATTCATTGGAGTCATTTAAATACATGAATACAATTTAAGTAATTTGGAAATGAGAAATTGAACAATAATGTCATTTACATTTTTCAAATAGTATAAAATGAATATCAATTAGTCACTATACCATTTGCACCTCCGAATCCAAATGAATTTATTGCGATGTGATCTCCAACGAAAGGTGTCGTTTCGTTACAAACGATCATTCGTTTTTGATTCAATGCTTCAATCGATGTTCGCACCTTTTCGAAATTAATATTCGGTGGAACTTTTCCATTCTCGAATGTCAAAACAGCTTTAGCAATCGAACAAGCCCCAGAACTCGATTCAGAATGTCCGATATTTGATTTAACCGAACCGACTAGCAAAGGTTCACTACGATTACGACAAAATATATTGTCCAATGCCTGGCACTCTTGAGGATCGCCTGCCAATCCAAAGATTATAAAATTTACAAATGAATTGATATAAATATCATTTATCTTACGCATGTGCTGGCACATACTCACCCACAAATGTACCCGTCGAGTGCGCTTCTACATATGAAATTGTGGTTGGATCCATTTGAAGGTCATCATAAAATTCGGCTAGTAATGCCTGTTGCACTTCTCCCGATGGATACGTAATACCTTTGAGAACCAAAAATGCAAATGACAACAATTCAGTTCAACAAATAGCCAAACATCCAACAAATATACCTTCAATTTTGTATCCATCACAATTTGCTTTTGAGTAAACCACATTGGCATAAATACGTTTTGCTTCTTTTGCTCGCTGCAAATACATTACACAAATTGCCTCTGAACGAGTATAACCAGAAGCTTTATGATCAAATGGGCGGCAATATCCATCTTTTGCAATGACACCCAATCTAAAAAAAATCACTCTCATGAATGATGTGAAGGCTATTTCAAAGTTGATATATTGAGTCTTACCTTGCAAATTGAAGTGTTGTATAAGGATGCAAACAAAGATTTGATCCACCAACTATAGCAGCATCACATTCACCATTTCGTATAGCAGAAAAGGCTGCATCTAAAGCGTACATTGAACTTGAACATGCCGTATCGAGCATAAATGATGGGCCTGTCAATCCCAAACAGTATGAGACACGATTTGCAAGCATCGCACGGCTACACCTTATGTTTCAAAATTTATAAATTCAGTGAAATTCTAAAGTCGAAAAGATTCAATCAAAGTCTGTAATTTCCAACCCTGTAATGCCCAGGCCCGAGGGTGTAATATGATTTGGATCATAGAAAAATGCCTTTTCAGATTCACCAAAACATGCCCCAATAAAAACGCCAGTTTTCGATCCACGCACCGATTTAGGACAAATGCCCGAATCTAAAATTGCTTCATATGCGGTCTCGATTAACTAGAAAAAATAAAATAAAAAAAACGTTGCTTAATGTATTGGGACACAGCGAAATTTTTCAAAATCATTTTAAGTGTAAATAACACTGTCAAAAGTATGAAATTTCGTACCAATCTGCATTGTGGGTCCATGCTGTTTGTTTGCTTTTTACAGAAAATAGAACGTGAATTTGTTTGGCGATTTATTATTAGTTTCGAATTTGTTGGAAAATGAAAATAAGTGAGCTGAACGATTCAGTTAAAACAACAATTTCACCTTGTATGGTACACCGAAGAAAGTAGCATCGAATTTTTCAATATTATCAATTACACCCATTCGAGCTGGTATTTCTTCATGATAGTTTGGCCAACGTTTTTCTGATTCAGTCACCATATCCACCTGAAAAAAAGGCGATCGATCATACCGTGCATTTTCTATAATTTTGTGTGATTTTTTTAAATATTGTATAAAACTGATGCATTTCCTCGAAAGTTATATTTTCCACATACTGTTCCTTTCACATTTTTTGCGTTTCGTACCTTTTGATATAGATTGGCTGCGAATTCTCCAACATTCTTTGCACTCGGAAATTTCCCACTTATTCCACTTATAACAATTTCATCACCCGGTGTGGCTGCATACACACGATTATTCACTGTTTTCGCACCTCGTTTCATTTTGCCTTAGTTTTATTGTCAGATGGCAATTTTTTTTTTTAGAAAACTTTTCAACTACTTTTCCACTCCGAATGCTTTTTTCTACTTCGTTTTTTTCTTCGCAGGAATATTATTATTATTGTTACAATTCCTTCTACTATTTAAATGACAATTTTCAAATAATACAAAACAATTTATCGGTCAAAAACACCTTTAAAAAAGATACCAACACTATTTTTTTTCCACCAAAATTACTACGTTTAATACTTATTCTACACTTCGGAACCACGTTTTAATCCAAACACTGAAACTTATCATTGACTAAATTGCCACGTTCGAATGACCGCACTTATATAGGAATTGTTTGTGTGAAGAACTTGAATTATCTAATGAAAAAAAAACTGTTTAATTTACAAATTAATTGCTTTCGATTTAAATTACACTATTTGAAATGCACATTTACATTTTGTGTCTATTCCTTAATATGTAAATTAATGATTAAGTTACGGGGAACCATCAATCAGTTGAATGTAACTATTTAATTATGTAACACGTTTTATTCAAATTTATACGGAAAGCGAAAACCAAAGATAGCCAGAGTTAATCTCATCATTTATTAGTTTTGAGTTTAACAGAGATTTTCTATTTAAAAAAACTTTACGAATTACAATTGGTCACTCGTTTTGTCTATTGCTTCAAATGCAAATTGGGTGACATAGGTGATTCGAAGTGTGAATATCAGTCGATATAAACACCCTTTTTACGCTAATTCTTTAACTGTAATACAATTTGGGCGAATAACATGTTATTCATTTTATTCGTATCGAATATGGAAATTGAATGCATTCTGTTGTATGTTATCTAGGTTGATTAGAGTTCCGTAAAATAAATTATGTAATTTCGAAAGTTCATTCAAATGACAAGTTCAAAAGTTAAACTTCAGGTAAGAGATAATTGTTAACGTATTTTCAAATGACTTTGAACAACTGTTACAAAAAATATATAACAAAAATGCCATGACAAAGACGCAAAAGAAAAACGATTTGCATTACTTCGTGAAATTAATCGCACCATTCATGTCTTGCAATTCATCCACAGCTACATTTCAAATCAATTTATAAATAAGAAATTATATGTTTTGAATAACACAACCAAATGTTTATAGGATAAAAACAACAAATATGTATAAATGTGATGTGTATTTGTTATCAGTTTACAGATATTATACGCGAATTTAATGCGAATCAAGCGCGACACAATCAAGTCTTTAAAAAGATTCATAATGCAGTTTTATATGTATGTCGCATTTACTCTCTGCTGTAATGAGTAATTACATGATTTCACAATGAAACAAACATTGAAATAGTTCGGACTGTTCTCCATACTCAACTTCATTTTACTTCAAGTGCACGGTATTTCTAGCGGTTTTAAATAGTTTAAATAAATTAAGAAAGTTCTTTAATATTGGTAGATTTAGTTCTGGAATATTCAAAACTCACGTGAAAATCAACATGACAATCGAATTCGATGTTTTGGTGTTTTTAGGATGTATTTTATTTTTCATATGCATTGCCTTTACGGCATACAATATCTTTATCCTCTCTAATTGGAACAGTACGTATTTTCTATATAAAATTCATTGAATTAGTCGTTTCTTTAATAAATAAATTTATTCTTTATTTCGATTTTATAGCTCGTAGTTCTGATGTGGGATGTGGCGCATCATCGCATACCATTTCGGTTTGTGCCTTACTCGGAAAAGTATGCAAATAATCTAAAATATCGAGGATGGCGTGATAAATATGGAAAATATGAATCACGAAACAATTATTTAAACGAAGATTGACCCCATCAACGATATTGTAACGATATTACATTACTGCAAATATAAATCGTCACAATGTAATTTGTGAATTGAAATAAATGAATTGATTTGAACACACATTTCATGCCAATGTTATATATAAGTTCTGAATTTCTTCATTTTGAAAAATTGAGTATTTCATATGAAATTCCCTTGTATAGGTCAAACAACTTTTCAATTCCCTTCAGCGCAATAAAAAGAAATCAAATTGTCTATTTTTCCAGTTAGCAAAATCAACGTCAAACCATTCAAGTAAATATTCTTTGTTTATCCCGGTTTATCCTATCTGACTTTATTTCATCGAATTGGCTTGATCCTACTCCGTTCGTATGACAAAAGTTTACACAAACACTAATTAAAAAAATAACGAACGCATACGTCGAACGATCGCATTCGTCGTACGATCGCGTAACTGTATGCAAGTACTACGACTTAGTTCTATACGAATTATTTTCTTCATTCATCACTCCATGCTTTCATCTCCACATTCAATCGGTCTCATTCGGCACCATAGTTTTTATCAAATACGTTGTGAATTTTAACCAAATTTTCAATCGATTGAATTCTATACTCAATTTTCGAATTATTTCGTGATAAGTAATTTTTTTAAACAAATCTTTTTCATAAAATTGAACGTGAATTTTTTTCGCCATTTATTTATTGTCGTGAATTTTGACTATTGCAAAAAAAAAACAAGAGAGTGAACGATTTCTCAAAACAACATTTTTTCCCCTTTTAAATAATTATTTTAAGTTTCTTTGGACACATTTTTTCCTCGGAAAACTTAATTCAGGTGATCTTTATAAATCAATCTTCGAATTATATTTTTTGGTTTTAATGTTAGATTGCTTTTATACTGTATGATTTCGAAAGCAAACACATTAAAAAATATTTTCATTTTCTTATTTTTATACATATTTTATTTTAATATCATAAAAAGAAAACACTTGCGTCTAATTTCTATCAATTCATATTATTTCATAGACCAATCAATAAAAAAAGTCGCATTCGTTTCAACGAATCCACATCAGTGAGTGTAATAGAGTCTCAATACTCATCAATGAGTGAGTCTCGATTCTGCATTAGAATTTGTTGTTTATATAAAAAAGGCGTCTTTTCAGTGTTTACATATATTTTATCTTGAAGCCATAAGTAAAATAAAGAGTCTTACGGGAGTAAGACGAACTTTTCCGCACGGTGGTAGTTGCGTATTTTATTAAGAAAGTTCAAAATAATATTTGTTCGATTTTTCAAGTCTTTCAAGCGGCGTAAAGTTCGAGACCAAAAAATATGTTTCAAAAAATTATTTTTGAAACACTTTTCATAACTAAAGTCACAAAAATTTTGGATTTTTGTATGGGAGCCATGTCTGTATGCTACCTTAATGACGTGAAACTTTGCACAGGTTATTTTTTTTACAAATAACATTCGGAGGGTTTGGAGAAATGTCAACTAAAATTAAGAGTACCTCCTATACAAAATATTCGTTTTTGAGCCAATTGAAAATTTTGTATGGGAGGTACCCCTAATTTTAATTGAAATCTCTTTAAATTTTCAGAATGTTATATTTTTGTGTAAAAAATAGTCTGTGCAAAGTTTCACGTCATTAAGGTAGCATACAGGCATGGCTCCCATACAAAAATCCAAATTTTTTGTGATTTTTTCAAGGAAACTGTATTAAAAATTGATTGTATCTCAAAACTAACGTCGGATTCGGTTTTCTCGTGCCAAAAAACCCCCCAATACATATTTTTGAGTGTTTAAGTATGTCTACATTAAGTATGACTTTTGGACGAAAATTGGACTCTTTTTCATAGGTATCACTCCAGGCATGGAATTTTTTTCCATCAACCAAAGTCGCTCAAAATCTGATGATTTCTATTCCTGGGGACCCCCAATCACCCCGTGAAGTCAGATTTCAAATAACTTTTCTGGGTGGTGAGAAAATCGATGGACAAATTTTGCGTACGGCGGACAACGTACGACGTACGACGTACGACGTACGACGTGGAAGCGACCCACAACAACCATGCTCAAAACGGCCTGATTCGGGTTCTCTGACCTCAGAAACGTCCAGAAAACATGTTTTTGAGGTTTCGTAAATTTTTACCTATTGCAATACTTTCCCCTTTCACACTAGGTGTGTGCGGAAAAGTAAAACAATAATTTTGTGTAGCAACATATCTGATGTGAGAATGTTTATTTAGTTTTATTGTGTATTCAAAGATTATATTCTGCATCTAACTCTCTGAAACGCAATTTTATTTTAAATGCTCTTCAATAAAGTGTTGTCTTAACCTTTGATAATTTGCAGTAAAATGGATTGTGAAGCAACAACGGCTGAACTGTGCCGAACGCTGTACCAGGAAATTTTGGTATCGGTTAAATCCAGTGATCAATTAAAACCATATTCGGTGTGTTTTTCAGCCGTCTTATCAAAGTAAGTTTTCAAACCAAATGATTCAATTTACATGCGCTTACGATAAGACCATACGTTTTAATTTCGTGCAGTGAGATGAATAGCTTTGAAAAAGAATTGCGATTGCTGATGAAACAGTCAGGTGGCATCACGAAAAACCAATATCTTGAAAACGATGATCTTACATTAAACACTAACGGTACAGCTGAACCACAAATGCAGAACGATTATGTTATACCAATTGAAAAAACGGACAACCAACAAAAATCGATTGAAGAAAATTTGATGCGCAATTATGATGAAATTGGAACAACCAATGGGACAGAGACACGGGAAAAAGTAGGTCCCTAGGCTTACTTACTTAAAAATTACTATTCCATTTTTCTACAATTCCTGATCCATTCCTTCGATTCATTTTCCATTACTTATTAATTAATTTCCATTTTTTTCATTTTTCTGATCAACTCTAGGTAGGTTCGGTTAGAAGATCATGTAGGCCACGAGAAGAATGGGACGAAAAACTGCAATTTTTACGACGGCATAGCATGGATGAACCTCAATCTTTGTCGGGTATGTATACAAATTTCAACTGTAAGTGTTTTTTCAGTAATTTAAGTTATCCTGTCAAGGCGAACATCGATCATTGGCAAACGTTAATGAAAATGCTATGAAAAAACGTCATACAAAAATGCGTAAAACAATCGCATCGCGTAGTGAAATGCAACACCTACTGCGAAACCAGCAAGAAGTACAGCTAAAGAATACGAATCGTAACATGCACACAAAAAACGAACTTTATCGTACATTGTGTCAACTTTGTAACAAAAACGAACGTTTTTTGGTCAAGCACTATATGAATCAGCATCCAGGTAGCGAAGTCTTGATCAGTAGACTACCGCCAACAATGGCTGATCGTTTGCGCTCACAAAATGATAAATTTGACATTGCCAATAGGATAATTTCTGGTTTCTGTTATTTTTGCGAAGAATTGAAGTGCATGACAAAGCGTAATTGGACCGAACACATTTTAACCCATACTGGTAAATCATTTTAATATTGCATATGTATAAATTTTTAATTAAATATACTTTATTAGGTGAGAAAATATTCTATTGTTCGGTGTGCCATTTCGAATCAAGACGAAAACTTGATCACAAAAATTGTAAAAATGAACCGGTCAACATTTATGAAGCAAATACAAAAGACGGTTCTTTGACCGGCTTCATTTGTGTGGAGTGCAACTATTTACAAATCCAACATAAACGAATGATTAAGCACCTGGTGAGACAACACGGCTGGGATAAAGATGAAGTTACTGAAGATATTCAGTATGAAAAAGTTGTTCTGATTCCAGATCTATTGCCCGTCAAGGTGACTCGCCCTGTAGAATTTAATTACATTGAAACGGCCAAGCGTTTTAAATGTTCTGTTTGTGCCAAAAAAACAAATAATGCCGAAGCATTCGAAGAACATTTCGATCGAGAACATTGTCGATCAATTAAAGAATATAAATGCATGTGCGGTGAAAAAATAGCAATTGATGGTTTTCTCAATGGTGACAAGATTTTGGAACATTTATATCTGCACAGTGCAAATTTGTATCAATGCATGTACTGTGAAATCTCATTCTTTGACATAGATGGCATACAAGATCACTTATTAAACGATCATACCAACTGTCAATACAAATTTCAGCGCATCCATCGGAAACCAGATTCACAAGCAATTTTCTCCGAAATAATTGCAACGAAACTCATGTGTAATATTTGTAATGTAGAACTGGATGCCAAATTTACTATTGCGATTGAACATTTTAAACAAGAACATCCTAAAGAAAGCATCGATTTTTCTGGAAGCTTATCGAAAAAGATCAGTCAAATGGCAAGAAAAACTTGCGATATCAAAACCAAATATGTGAGTTCTAATTCGTTTACATTAAAAATTAATTAAGTTAATCAATTTTTCTTCTATTTTTTTATTTCAAAAATAAAACATTCTATAAGATAATATTATTTCATCCGAATCACACAAGAAATTTATAATATCATTTAAAACAAAGACAAAAAATGTAATACATTTATTTCAGTTCAATTTTTTTTACACTTTTTCACTCAATATTTAATAAATATTTGATCGCAATTCACCTTGCAAATTCACAATTTTTAATTATTACCATTCAATTCAAATGATGCGCTAGAGTGCTTCTTTTAATCATATTCTCTTACTCTATTGAATAAGCCCATTTGAATTGTTTGAAACCGTTGAAAAAAAATCTTATTTTGTTTCTTTTAAAAATAAACGAGAGCGATTTTTTTTTCATAGCAACGAATCAGTTTTCTTTTACATTAAAAATTAATTAAGTTAATCAATTTTTCTTCTAATTTTTTTTATTTCAAAAATAAAACATACCAGAAGATAATATTCATACAAGAAAAATTAATTATTATATAATTAAGAATTTCTATATGTTTAAATAAATTCAATTCTATTCAAATTCAAAAAATTAAAATAGAAAAAATACATGTAACTGTCAGTTTTAAAAAATGAAATATAGATGGCGGACATAAAGTGAGCAAACTTCAAATAGAAATGTCAAAACAGTTCACATTGATATTAAAAATAAACAAGCAATAAAAATAATGAGTATTTGTTGTTTTTTTTTGTTTATCAATATTTTCAACATTTTTCAATAAGAGAGGATTAACGGAAGGTCGTAATAAAAAAAGCTCTTCATTCTGACAATAAAGTAAATCATTGAATTTATGGACATTTGTCAATAATTCTCAATTCAATAACAATAATGTCGGCATCAGTGGTAAGTTAAACACGAAAAATGGATTTGAATGGGTCAAAAAAGTAAAAAAAACCTAAAAATGTCTTACAAAAATATTTTTTCTCTCAATTAGAATGGTAGTGAATATGACGAATGGGTTATAGATGAAGCGGATTGCGTACAAGAAGCGCAGCAAACAGTATACGAATGCAGTGAAATATCAATTGAAAATGCGCTTGTTCTCAACAAACAAATGCGGGTTTATTTGAATGATTTGAAAGAGGAGCTGGAACGATTGATTAAAGCGTGCCAACAAAAATACAAGCAAAATGAGGAACTTCTTGACGAAATAAACAAATCGAAAAATGAGCCAAAACGTTACACTACATACTACTTTTGTGGCTATCCATATTTCAAAGATCGAAAGGGAGGTGCACCCCCGCAATCAGCCGAGTATTTAAGACGATCAGAGAATGGCAATGAATTATTTCCATTGGATTTGGAAAAACGAGGCATTTGGCTGTCAAGGGACAAAGTCGAATTGGTTCAAGGTGTGAAAAAGCAAGTTGTAACTTATTTATTGTGTCAAAATCGTGCAAAAATTCGAAAAACTGCAGGAAAACGATGTGCCAGCGAATTGTCTGCTAGATTAAAATCGGGTATGGGAATGTGAAATTCAAAGATATGTTTACTGGCAACTATGCATTATCTACCAGAATGACAATAATAAGCATTTTTCAATTACAGAAGGTGCAACATTTGAATCTTTACATTTGAAAGAGCTACTCAAAAGGGTTGAAGGTACCGATTTTCAAATAAATTGGCTTAACATATCAATGGACGCCTTAGAAGACCGACACAAACCAAATGAATGCATGGCGTAAGAATTTTTGACGAATTTTTAAATTATAATATGAATTGTTATTCTCAATTTTTCGTTCTATAGAATGTGGTACGGTTATCTAATGCCAACGCTGAATCGAACACCATGGACACCGGCCGAAGAAGATAAATTATTGAATGCAGCAAAAGATTTTGATGAGCAAAATTGGGGGGAGATTGCCAAATTTGTGGATAATCGTTCACCTTATCAATGTTTTGTTCACTACCAGACTAAATTTAATAAGAAAAATATGCAAAAATATGTTCGATGGACTCCTGAACAGGATAAAAAACTAATTGAATTAGTTGAAAAGTATCGAATCGGCAATGTTATACCGTGGACAAAGATTATGGAAAAGTCGCCAGGACGTTCAAAACCACAAATTTATAATCGGTAAACTAAAAAAGGTTACGGACAAGAATTTTCGACTTTTTCTAATTCTTTTTTGTTTACCTTTATAAAATAGGTACATGTTTTCGTTGAATCCAGAAATAAGTCGTCAACCTTTCACGATTGATGAAGATTGTATTTTGATGGCTGCCATAAAAGAATATGGATGCAATTATCGCGAATTTCCCGCCAATTTGTTACCGGGACGGTAGATACCTTTAATCAATATTCTGTCAATTTTTATTCTAACTATGTTTTTCTTTAAAATCTAGAAATATGAGACAAATGAGAGAGCGTTATAATAACGTATTGAAACATGTTAATGTATGTGAACAGTTTATTTTCATCAAAAATGTCCATTGCTTCCATTACTTATTGATTAATTTCCATTTTTTTCCATTCCTTCCGATGTGATTTAACCTAGGTACGTGAACATTGGTCAGAAGAACATGACATAAAACTAATGGAATTGGTTGAAAAATATGGTACAAGTGAATGGGTTTGTATCAAGCTATAATCATATAAAAATTACTATTGTATTACTTAAGGATTACTATCCATTCCTTCGATTATATTTTCATTATTTCCATTATACATTATTCTCCATTATTTCTATTTTTCTGTTGTGATTCACATCCTCAGGTTAAAATAGCCGACGTATTAATAAGCCATACTCGTACATCGTGCCGGCAACGCTACATAACCATAAAGAAATTTCTCGAAAAGCATCCTGATAAAACGGTGTCAGATGTCCCACGCAGAAAACGTGGATTTTCTACGGATGTGACGACAGAGAATTGGAGAAAGACCTTGATCGAAATGAAAATATCTGACACAATCGATGTATATACTGATGACGATGATGATGATGATAATTGCGAAAATAATGGAACGCGAAAAAAACCATTGTCTAGAGAACTCTATAACAAAGCCTACTACGATTTCTTTAAGTATTCGTTTAAGTTCAAGTTTGGCGATGCTATTTTTGGCAGCGATTCACTGTTTGAAAATGTCCAGATCGCGTGTCAAATCTTACAAGCACCAACTCTACCAAAACAAATCGATCTATACAATCCCGACTTTAGTTGCTATGTAACATTGCAGAATTTTTGCCAAAAAGTTTCACTCGAATCCGATTTACTCAAATCTCTCATTGATCTTGGCAAAAATGATTTCAACTATCCCGTAAATTTGAATACAATACTTGGACTACGTGGCGTGGTAGCAATGTTGGCATTGTCTAAAGAAAACGATAAAAACGATGAGAAAAGTGAACAGAAGAAAAATGATCCCTTGAAAGCAATTAAACCAGAGCCAAACACCAACACCACCAATGATGAACACGATGCATTGAATTTGTTTCGATTACGGTTTAAGTCGATCTTCAAGCAAACGGCAACCCTAGCAAAAATGCGACGAAAAATTACAACCGTCTCTTTACGACTGCGGAATAAAAAAAATAAACGATTGGCTAAACGTAAATCGAAACAAGCACCGGAAATATCAACACCAGAAACCATAACAGATTTTCATAATAACGAGACGATGGTGAGAGTTACTGTGAAAGATAATGAGTTTGAGTGTTATGCCATGAGTGAAAGTGAAGAAAAACCAAATAAACGGCCCAGAATTACAGTGCTTGAAAGTATTACAGTAGGAATGAATGAAGAGATTGATCCATTGTCTCAACCATCAACGTCCAGCCAAACATACAGTAGCTATCGTTACCGAGTTGAACCATCCAATATGGTTATTTATCCATATATAAGTGAGAGTGAAACAGAAGTCATAACCGATGATCAGAGCACATATTCAAATACAGAATTTGTAATTTGGACGCCAACCAGAACAGACGAAGCAACTGGATCCACAACAAAATAATACAAAAATATCGAATAAGTAGTCTATTCATTGTGAATTCAAATAAAATTGTGGTTATGTCAATCGGACTTGTATCGGCATTTGTTTGTAGTTGTAATTATTCGCTTCGACTAGCTGTCATTCTGTGTGACCAGTTTTCAATAGCATGCTGACGTTTGAACATAACCTTTATAAGGTCACTGTAACTGTGTTATCGCATAACGTCACTGTACTATTGTAGCGCCTGCGACATAAGCAGTTCTTTCGTTGCTCTCAATTCGATAAGTTGGCTTTTACTTCGTTCCAATTATTTAATCGATTTGACACAAATTTCTGTAAAAATTCGCTAAAATGTTCTCACGATTGTCTGTTTCGATTGCCAAACAAGCTGGAAAGAATTTCTCCACCACATCACAGGTAAATTGAATTTTTTGACATTTTTGCGATGATGTTCACGGAAAAAAACTGTGACTATTCTCGAATATAGTACTTATTGTTGTTGTTGTTATTATTATAAAGCTTACATTACGTTTACGTAACTACTGAATCCTTATATAAAAAGTGATCAAATGCAGGATAAAAATTGTCGTTATTCTATTTTTGTTTGACGCATTCTTTTTTATTTATTCGAAAAAATACATTTTTTTTAAAGATAAATTTAGTTTGAGTATGTGTCATGTGATGAGTGTGTATTTTTTTCCTCTCTGATTAGAACAATGTTAAAGTTGCTGTTGCTGGTGCAAGTGGAGGAATTGGTCAACCATTGAGCTTGTTGTTGAAACAAAGCCCATTGATTTCCGAACTTTCGTTGTACGATATCGTGCATACACCAGGAGTTGCAGCTGATTTATCGCACATTGATACGCCAGCCAAAGTTCTTGGTTTCAATGGCGCAGAAAACTTAGAAACTGCACTCAAAAATGCTGATGTTGTCATCATCCCAGCTGGAGTTCCACGTAAACCAGGTAACGAATTGAAGAAAAAAAAAACACCAGAAAGACACTTATGTTAATTTTTTAATAGGAATGACCCGTGATGATTTGTTCAACACAAATGCTGGTATTGTACGTGATTTGGCCGTTGCTATTTCAAAAGTTTGCCCAAATGCTTTGGTTGGTATTATTACCAATCCAGTTAATTCATGTGTGCCAATTGCATCCGAAGTATTGAAAAAGGCAGGAACCTACGATCCAAATCGCATCTTTGGTGTATCAACTTTGGATGTTGTTCGTGCTCAAGCCTTTATCGGTGAAGCAACAAACACAAATCCATTGGACGTTAAAATCCCAGTTATCGGTGGTCACTCAGGTGTTACAATTCTGCCAGTTTTGTCACAAAGCGTGCCATCCGTTAATTTTTCACAAGATAAAATCAAAGCACTCACTGGTAATTCTCCTAAAGAAAGCAAATTCATTCAAAACATAAAAATAAAAAAAAATGTTCTTTTCTTAATTTTTAGAACGTATTCAAGAGGCCGGTACAGAAGTTGTTAAAGCCAAGGTAATAAAAAAGAATTGTTGGATTTTCTCAAAAACCCAATCATAATAATGACCACAAATACGATTTTTATTTTTATCATTCAGGCTGGAGCTGGCAGTGCGACGCTATCAATGGCATATGCCGGAGCTCGTTTTGCTCTTTCATTGGTCAAAGCATTGAAAGGCGATCCAAATGTTGTTGAATGTTCATACGTACGTTCAGACGTCACAGCCGCTACATACTTTGCAACACCATTGAAATTGGGCAAAAATGGTGTCGAAAAGAACTTGGGACTACCAAAATTGAATGCTTTCGAACAAACACTTTTAGAAGCCGCCATCCCAGAATTGCAAAAGAACATCAAAAAGGGCGAGGATTTCGTTAAGAATAACTAAATTTCCATTGGACTCACAAAAAAAAAAACAAACAAATGCCGATATATTATCTCCAAATTCTTATCATTTTCTGTTACCAGATTTTTGTCAATTGTATAGAATGAATGTAAGTTGGCTCCCAATTGGTTGCTGATTTCACGCATGACTTTTGTAATATATATAAAAACAAGAAAATAGAAGATTTAAAATCCACAACGAGCATATAAGTTCAAACAGAAATAAAAACGAACCATGATTTAATCAAAATTCAAACATTTTTTTTTCATTCATAATAAAAATTATCGAATGAAAAACGTCATTTGAACTGTTTGTTATAAAAACAAACAAAATATTTTTTTCAGGAAGATTGATTATAAAATATTTTGCTGGGGAGAAAAACAGAGATAACTTGTATTACGGTATGCAAGTAGCGCTCGTTCAAAGGAATGTATTAATATTGCTCATAATGCTATAGCATATGCTATAGTCATAGTAAAAGATAATCAATTTCCGTATGTTTAGAAGGAAATAGAATAACAAATAACTAAAATTGCTTTTGATTCTGAATTTGTCCACTCGGCATTTTTATTCGTTAAAATAATAATTTTTTTTTGAAATCATTCCATCGAATTAAATAGCATTTTTTTTATATTAACACTAAATTGTCTACATTCCTTAATTCTTTTCATTTTCTTTAAATGTTATATTCGCAGTTCGAATAAAATTATTATTAACAATTTTATTATTTTTATGTTTCAAATGTTCATCTTTATCTTCCTTAAAATATGGATTTGAATTTCACTTTTACAAACGAACAAAGATCCCAACGGACAAATATGTAACGTTTTTAGGACATTTTAACGTTAAAAAATGTAACGCTTTAACCCATTTTTGTGGCAATTTTCGTGTCAAATGGAAGGTAGAATATAGGCATAATGTGAACCACTTTTTCGGCTTTTTCGTGTTGCGATACACAACAACATCTTCTGTGTGTTTCGATTGTTTCTCTTTTTGTTATTATATTCTAAGAAACTGTAGCGGCAATACAATGTAAACAAATGTAAATAACATAAACTCGTTGAGTTCATAATATCGTATTCATACGATTGATTTTAAGCAAATGAAATTTGAAAAACAAACCGGAAAAAAAAGAGGATGAAAATACAAATCTTACTCTCTTCTCTCTGTGTGTGTTTCGATTGTGCATGAATAAAAAAAAACATTGCGTAGGAATTTCAAGTGACTGTGAAATACATTTATAAATGTACCTTTTTTTTAGATTTGTTTGATTTGATTTTAGTTTCAGAAACATTTTTTATCGTCATTTTAGCAACGGTTTGGTGTGTTTGGAACGTAACTGTAGAAGTCACTCGATGTCAAATGGAAAGATTCACAGTCCGTTTTGTGACAGTCTTTGTTTTCATTTCAAAATAAAAAAAAACATTTTCATCGTTTTAATCAGGACACAGCGTTATATAGTATAAGAAGTTATTCATTTGAATTGTGATATGAGTGTGTTCTCATTTTTTGTTTGTAACAAATTGTGCTTTGCTTGTAAAAGGAATTCTTGAGAATTATGTGTGAGTGTTTATATTAGAGTATGAAACAATTTGTTTGTCGTCATTTTTGGCTAACATTTGTTCCAATGATTTTGTTTTTTCGATGTTAAACGGATAAATTCACTGTTGGTTTTGAGATTGTCTCTGTTGTTATTTCAAAATAAGAAAGCATTCATAAAATTGACGGTGAATATTCCAACAAAATTTTCATCTGCGGAATATTGGAAAACATTTCATCATTTGAATCAGAATACAGAGTGACATCGTTGAGGTAAGAAGTGATTAATTTGAATTGTGATATAAGTGATTGTCATTTAAATTGTGATCTCATTTTATTCGTAATCTATGCTATTTTTGTTGCATTTTTTTTCTAAATTTGTGTCTATTTTTTATTTTCGAATAATTTAATCAGTTTTTTGAGAATGAACAGAAAAAGACATGGATGACGACGAGCTCGATGATAATCAACCAGAAGAAAGCAAATACGTTGTAATAAAATGTGGACTTCAAACAATCCTGCGACAACAACATGAACGGATTGAAAGAGTTGGAGAAGTTGTGACCAAAATGCTATTCGAGCGCAGTGTTCAAATGACAGAAGTGGCAGCATTGGCATCACTTTCTATTCTTTTTATTTTGAATGAAGCACTTGATAATGACGATCGTGCATTTTTTTTGCAACCACATCCAAGCCTGTTCATTGCCGATTGTTTCAGAGCGGTATTAAACCAACACGTTAACAATATTAATAGTGAATATCGGATATTGCCCAAGTTTCGTTTCATGGTAGAAAGAAACAGTGAAGAACAGTTCCGATGGCCAGATGATGAAAAGTTGGGAAATGGTTTGAGATATTTTTATAAACAATATATCACAAACATTCAAACCAATACCAACACATGGTGTGAAAAACGACTTGAGAATTTTTTTCGAATGCGTTGTTGGTATCGCAATCGATTCCACAATGGCTCAAGATTTGATAACATCGACATCAGAAATGCCAAAGAGTTTTCATATCGATTTAAGAATTTAACAAATGGTAATAATGGTAATAATGTGGATCCACAACGCGTTGAAAAATTCAATATTTTAATGAGAGATTTGACTGAAATTGGATGGTCGGGAACAGTGAGTATGAAATTTTTCGCAAAATATCGTTGGTTTGAATCACTGTGGTTGTTCGGTCAAATGCAACGGCAAATAGAAGTGTATCACAGTCATGCCGAACAATGGAATACCATTCATGAAATGTTTCGTAACAATCCGAACTTTCAAGAGCCAACAATCAATCGACCACCAAAAATAAGCAGTTTTGCTCTTATACCATTATGCGACTACCATTTGAAAAACGTGCGATTGGACATTAAGGACTTGTATTATAAAATTGTAAACGAGCTTGATTTGGTGCCTTCTTTTCTCAATACGCGGACCAACCGGATGAATAAGAGAAATTTAAAGTACTACACCCAAACTGATCGATCAGGTCTATGGAATATGTTGTTCGATGTCGGTGAAATAAATAAATTGGGCAAATCGAAATCATTCCATCATCAGATTTTGACCGATAGTGTTTCAATATCCATAATGTACAAGAAACCACAGCGACAACAACGACCACAGCGACAACAACGACCACAGCAAACAACCCAAGCGAATAGGGGGCCGGAAAAACTCATTGGCAAGAAATACATCATTGGAATCGATCCGAATGAAAAATCGTGGTTAACTGTAGTGCGTCGCAACATTCAAAAAACACCTGATGAGCCGGCTGTTGAGGTAAGATATTTTGAAATGTAATTTGAAATGGTTTTGAATAGAAACTCATAGTTTTTTGTATCATTTTGCATTTTGAAGGAAAACATTATAATACCAAACCAGCGTTTTCATTGGGAAACTCAGCAGAAAAAACGAGACAAAGAAGCGAAAAAGTTGGCTGGATGGTTTGATATCGAAGAGAAGGAACATCTCAAACCATACCCATATCGTCCACCATCACCACGTAATTCAACATGGAAATCATACATTGAATATCGCATTAAAATGTTACGAAAAGGAATGGCAGCTTATGCGACGCGTGAATATGCACGACTGGATTTAGACCATCACATTCGCTCGACCAGAGTAAATGATCAAATCGCCGTGCGTGTGACAAACAACAAACCGTCGTTGGTTCAATTTGGTGCTTGGGCGATGAAACCCGATCGACCGTTTGGAATAAAAAAGCGTAAAAGATGTCCGGGATCGCGTAAGTTTCGTGTGAGCATTAAGAAACTTGGACATTCAGAAGTTGAAATGCAAGATGAATGGGGAACATCACAAACATGCGCGAATTGTCAGGAACGTTTTCCAAGGCACACAAAAGATGATCGATTTAAAGTGTGCTACGATTGTAGAGCGAAAAAGATTGATGGCCTGCCAGATTCAGTCGCTGGACTGCCAGATATCATTGTGTCAACGGTCAACAGACGTGTTTTGAGAAGAAAACGTGCAATTATTAAGCGACAAATTATCGATGGCAATCGTGAGGCTGTGAACGAAAAACTTCGGACTGGGCGTTTAATGTCAAAGGTTAAAGTTACCTACAAAAATTGGCCATTAAATGTTGATGATGATGATGTTGTTCCACAAACAGTTACTTGGCACCGAGATATTGTTGCAGCAAAATGCATTATGCTCAAAGGTATGAATCAATTGGAAACAGAATATTCATTATTTAATGTATTTGCTTTAAATTACATAGGACTTTGCCGGATCTTTGATGTACCATTGCCAGTTTCATTGTTAAGACCGCCGAACTAAAACAACAATGTCAACTAACAAACATCATCAATTAATCATACATTCAAAAAATTACATAAAATAAAATATTTTAACTATTATAGTTAGCTTAGCTAGACATGAACAGACTATATAAAGTCTTGTGGTCTAGTTGTACAATAGTACAACATTGTACGGAGGGGGAGTGCCCGTAGGTGAGTAAAGTTTTTAATTTAAAAAAAGTATTTTATACCCAGTTCAACTGATACTAATGGTTGTCTTTCCCTTTATCCATGTTTTCACACCTGAATGTTCCACCATGCCAAACCTATGGAAATGACTGAAACTACACACGAATCTAACCCCGAAAACGACCGTCAATATGTGCTTCA
>NW_022202041.1:0-1986 GCF_009176525.2 Contarinia nasturtii | reverse complement strand
TGTATTGAACGAATCGTCATTTTGGAAACAATTTGTATAGTAAATAACTGACAGCAAAGCGATATAGTGCTCGTTACAAAACCAATCATTTTACTTAACTCAAATTTCAGTATTGATTTCAGAGTGGAACAATCGATGAATGAGTCTTCGCTTGAAAACTAAAAAGTGTGAATCGTGAGATAACGTGTTTTCAAAACCCAGCCATTAGGAACAACACGCATACAAAATGAATCGTGACAGAGAAAAGAAAGTGCGCCCGCCAAATCCCATTTCGAAGGCTTCAATCGTGTCACAATTGACCTATTGGTGAATGATTTTTCCTACAAATTTTGTCATTTCCCGAAACATTTCCCGGAGATACTTTTTCCCAAAAAATTGAGAAATTTTCTTGGAAAAATTCCCGAATGTTAAGGAAACACCCATTTCAGGAAATGTTTCTGTATTCAAATGAAAATGATTTAATATATTGGTTTCTTTCATTCAGGTGGTTAAATCCAATGCTTTCGATTGGAATGAGCCGAACCATTGAATCAGAAGACATCTATGAGGTGACAAATAGCCTGCAAAGCGATCGAAATACTGAGACATTTGCAAAACTATGGGAATTAGAGCTGCAAAAAAGGAATCCAAGCATTTTGCGGGTGATGTTAAAAGTGCACGGTTTCAAGGTGTTTACACTTGGAGTGCTATACTGTTTGGGAGAAATACTTGCGAAGTAAGTATTAAGAATTCTCCATGCCTCTTGAATTGTCCAATTGTACAATCACTTATTTATAGGGTCATCCAGCCGATTTGTTTGGGTGGTTTCGTTGAATACTTCTCTAAGAGTGGCAATGTCTCATTGAATGATGCATATTGGTATGCAGGCGGAATTGTTTTGGTAAGAAAATAGCATTCACAAGTTTTCACCGTGATTAAGGTACTGCAAACATACATTTTTGAATTTTGTTGATTAGAAATTCATCGGATCTCTTCGCAAAATAATTGTTGTTAATTAATTTGGCAACATTTTTTAATGGAGATACGCTTCCGCATCTCCTTGCTTTTTGAATGATACAAAAAGGTTGAAAACGTTATTTTTTCATATATTTAAACAATCCATTTCTTTAAAAAAAAAAACTTTTTTTTTGTCCAGTCTTGTGCGTCGAGAGTTCGTCTTACTGCTACTAAACTCATTATTTTTCTCAAGGGCATATTCACGCGCACTAGAATTAACGAACTAGCAAAATGTCCATACAAAAACTAGCAAAATTAGCAAAAACTAGGAGAATTAGAAGAAACTAGCACTGACATTTAACCAACTTCAGTGCGAATTACAGACTTGATGATAGATTTGTTACTCAAAACGTGTATGTCTCGATATAAGTAAAACGTAATATTTCCATACAATGATTTTTAGGTAGGACAGATGCGTAAGATCTCCGCAAGATCCAGATCCAAGCATGCGTACGTTGCCGCATGATGCATACATATATAATACGCACGCAAATTCGTTATTCTTATTTCCCCTTCTTTGATTCGCATGCCATAGCATTACGGAGTAAGGAATGTATGTATCATGCGGCTACGTACGCACGCTTGGATCCGGATCTTGCGGAGATCTTACGGATCTATTCTATCCAAAAATCATTGTGTGAATATTTCACATGACAAGTAGTGACGCGGTATTCAATTTTTTCGGTTTTTACAGCTGTTTGTATTTTTTAGTAATCAATTTTGAATTTAAGTAATTTTATTTAAATCAACAAAAAATTAAATTATTGAATAAGTGTGATTTGAGCCAAATGATTCTTCAAAAATGAAATTAAATAAAACTCACATTCACCATTGGATTGCAAAAATACATCTTTATGGCCTGCTTCATGGCAAACTTTGTCAATTCAATCTATTTTATATTTTATTTTTTTGTAGATAATATTTTGAAATTTTTTGATATTGAACCACCTCAGACCACACTTATCAAAAATTGAAACTCTAATTCTTTTG
>NW_022202040.1:0-41104 GCF_009176525.2 Contarinia nasturtii | reverse complement strand
TTTGTATTTTTCTGATAGAATACTTACAATACTTAAAATTCTAGTTTTCAGTTCTTCATTGAAGCACAGCTTCATTAAAAGTAATGAATTTCACCCGATGTCGGATAAAAGTCAATTTGAGCGTCAGGTAAAGTTCATTTTTGAAAATTGAATTTTACCCGACCTGAAAATCGTCGGATAAAATTCATTTTGCGTGTCGGGTAAAATTGATTTCCAATATGAATTTCGCCCGACGTCGGAAAAAAGTCAATTTGAGCGTCGGGTGAAATACATTTTTGAAAAATGAATTTCACCCGACGTAAGAATCGTCGGATACGTAGGTTGCTCCATAATTTTTTTTAAAATGATACTTATAGTGTTGCCCGATGTAAACCATTGTCATATTCGTAAAGTTTGATGTTTTGGTATGTATTCGTGCCCTGAACCTTTTGTCGTACGAACGCTATTTGTATTGTTTACAGTGACTGGTAAACTGCGACTCAACAAAAAAATGAATTTTACACGTGAAGATTTTCGTAAAATGATTTACTACGATTTTCGAAGTAAATTATCTCAACAACAGTGTTTCGATCGACTTCATTTGGCCTTTGGCAATGAAGCACCAACCCTTCAGACAATTTATAACTGGTACCGAGAATTCCGTTGCGGTCGTAGTTCGCTCAAAGACGAGTTTCATACAGGTCGTCCAAAATCGGCTGTTGTGCCACAAAACATCGATGCTGTCAGAAAACTGATTATGGAAGATCGTCATGTGACCTACCGTGAGATTGAGGCATCTTTGGGCATTTCATCCCACAGCATACATACAATTTTGCATGAACATTTAGCCGTAAAAAAGATTTGTTCTCGTTGGATCCCACATAAATTGACCGACGAACAAAAAATGGCTCGTGTGAGTTGGTGTAAAGAAATGCTCAAGAAATTCAATCGTGGTGCTTCAAAAGACGTTAATAAAATCGTCACTGGTGACGAATCGTGGATATATGCCTATGAGCCCGAAACGAAACAGCAGTCGACTGTATGGGTCTTCCAAAATGAAGATAACCCAACGAAAGTTGTTCGAGCAAGAAGCACTTCGAAGCGAATGGTCGCCTGTTTTTTCGGGAGAAGTGGTCATGTGGCAACCGTTCCACTAGAGGATCGTAAGACCGTCAATTCTGATTGGTATACCACCATTTGTTTGCCCGAAGTGTTTGGTGAAATAAGAAAAAACAACCACCGTCGCAAAATAATTCTTCATCACGATAATGCGAGCTCTCACACATCTTTTCAAACTACTCGATTTTTGACCGGTCAAAACATCGAACTGATGGGTCATCCACCGTACAGTCCTGACCTGGCACCCAATGACTTTTTTTTGTTCCCAAGCGTGAAGAAAAAACTACGTGGTCAACGATTTTCGACACCAGAAGAAGCAGTTGAAGCGTTCAAAACACACGTTTTGGAGATATCAGTTTCGGAGTGGCACGAATGCTATGACAAATGGTTTCATCGAATGCAAAAGTGTATCGATCATCTCGGGGAATATTTTGAAAAACAATAAAACCATTTTCGACAAAAAACAACTGTGTTATATATGTTTTTAAAAAAAATTATGGAGCAACCCTCGTAGAAGTCAATTTATTAGTCGGGTGAAATTCATTTTCAAAAATGAATTTCACCCGACCTGAAAATCGTCGGATAAAATTCATTTTGCGTGTCGGATAAAATTCATTTTCAATATGGATTTCACCCGACGTCGGATAAATGTCAATTTTTTGAAAAATGAATTTTACCCGACTGTTTTTTAACATCGGATAAAGTTCATATTGTGAAAATGAATTTTATCCGACGTCGGGTAAAATTCAGTTTTTGCGTCGGGTAAAATTCATTTTCACAATATGAACTTTACCCGATGTAAGAATCTTCGGGTGAAATTCAATTTGGGCGTCGGGTCAAATTCATTTTGAAAAGTGAACTTTACCCGACGTCGGGTAAAATTCAATTTAAGTGTCGGGTAAAATAGAATCGGGTATTATTCAGGGAGCCTTATATGTAAACGTCAGTGCTCACAGAAAAAAATCCGGATATTTTGAACCCAGAAATCGGTTTAAATCACAGCGGAATGATTTCTGGGTTTAAATCAACCGAAAAATCGGATAAGACTTAAATTTGAGACTTTCAATGAGACTTGAATCTGTATTTCAACGTTTAACGATCATCTTACACATTTCTTTCACAGTTTATTTACATCTGAAAAAATCTTCAAATCGATTTTTCTCGCTTTTCCGATGGGAAATCGAGGAAAATAACGAAAATTCGGTACCTCCATCAATTGTAAAAATAACTAATAATTGAATGATGTCTCTATTGTTTTTGATAAGGTGGAAAATCCAAAATTATTGAAGTTATTTGTTGAAAAATCGTCGAAAACAGTAAAAAAATCCGGGCGAAATCCGAAGTTTTTCCGCCATATCCGGGCATCCGGGCCGAGCGATTTTTCGTCTGGGCTTGGCCTCGAATATCCGCGCGAAACCGGATTTATCCGGGCGATCTGGAAGGCTTATCCTGTCGTCATATTCTCATATTCAATAAAAGCCTTGTTCTTCCGAATGTATTTTTTATTATAAATTTAATTCATAATGAACGATTTTATTTTGCTTCAACAACAATTTTTGTTTTCATTTTTAAATTTCATGAAATATTTGAATCTTATATGATACGTTTTTGGTTACGATTGAAAAATGTAGTAATATAATGATAACATTACGAAGAATAAAGTCGTATGTGTCACTAAATTAATTCAATATAAATTATCCCAGCAAATTCTTGTTTTTTTTTGTTTATCTTAAAACTATTCTATAAAATGGGAGTGGTTTTGTTTTTTTACTGGAAAAATTCCAAAGAAGAAACAATTTCTCTTATTTTGTTTAAAAGGTAACGATCGAATCAATTTGTTTTGTAATATCCTGTACACCATCGATGTTGTCATATTTTTTGCTCAATGCAACAATGCGGGTACCGCCAACATTTGATACTTCAATGTAACCGGATTTTTCCAACATTTTCATACAATTTCGCATTGTATCAGTTGAGATGCTTTCACCTAGTATAGAAAATATGAATACATTATAATGAGAAGTTGTTTATGACATGAAATTCCATTGAAACATTTATTTTATAGTACGTACTGTATTTGCAGTTGCCATTTTCAACCTGTTTCGTAATTTCCGCAACACACACTTTGATAAATTCATTTTCTGTCAATCCATAATCTCGAAGACTATCCAATGAACGAATGACGGCCATATATGTATGTGAGTATGGAGCTAGAACTGATGACAAAACTACCCGTTTTCCATGTCCTCCCTCTGGTAAAGCAATAGTAATTTCATCGGATGTAGGAATATCATAACCATCTTCACTGCTTTCGTCGAAATGTGCATAGTATCTTCGAGCTTTCATGTCTTCCATAGAATTTGCTTCCTATATTGAAAAAAGTAATATTAATTTAAAAGAAAAAAAAAATCAAATAAAAAATTACCGATGGAATGGAAAGTAAGTATTGCTCTTTCAAACGCTCAAGTGAATCATCGAGTAGATTGTCCAGTTTTTGGCAGGGTTTATTGAATAAGAACTCATATCGTAGCATATCACAGTACTTTTTGCATAATTCCATTAATTCACTTCTTTTAATTTGGTATCCCTGTTCAAGTGAATCAAATTTGTTTGTTTTATCTTCTTCTCTTAACCAAGCAATTGCGATTAAAGGTTCAACTTACTGCTGAATTACTGTTACATGAATGCGATTCGGTCATTTTAAGTATTGTGCACATTACAACTGCATCAAGTACAAAATGTGTGGCCAAACTGTTTGAATAGTATGAGAGTTCAATGAAACTACGAATATTTGCAACTGGTGTAATGAATGTTTTTCCATCTTTTTCTTCCATTGTAATCAAATCTAAAAACATAATTAAAAGGTAAGAAAATTGTTGGTGAAAATGAAAGTAATTAATTCGCTATATTCATCATCACATACTTGGACCTAGTAGATCAACTGCGTATTTGATTACACTATGTGAATCCCCAGTAAAACTTATTGTTCGTACACCATGCAATGTTTTTCTAAGGTCATCAAGTGCATCTGCCAAAACATCGATTGTATCACCATTTCGAAATCTATAAAAAAGTTTAAAAATCACATACTCGATAAGTGATTTTTTGTACAAGGTCAGTAGCAACAGTGATACTAATCAAAGGCCTTGACTTTAACAGACCTGGTTAATAATAAAAATGCGACCGCGTTCGTTGTCATGCATGCTGTTGCTGTAGCACAATCGTAAACCACATGACGAGCAATGCTATCGACTAATGCACGATGTTCTTCGTTAACCACATCGGTACCGTACAGAGATGATGTTGATGGTTGATGTTTTAGCCGTCTTGCGCTAATCAAACGTTTCAATATATGTGGTGTTGTTTCGATTGAATTTAGTTCGGGTAAATTTTCATATGCTTTGATTAAATTCTTCAGCGAAAATGGTTCATTGAAATCGATTCGCATTTGTCCGTATTTTGAATTTAAAATGGCCCAAATTGCTGATACAGCTGATGTAAATTTTTCAGGTTTTTTTTTCTCGCCCAATTGTTCGTATACAAAATTACCTAGGGTTGATCAGAAGAAAAGAATGAAAAAATGGAAATTAATCAATAAGTAATGGAATAGAATGGAAAATGGACATTAAAAAAGAACGTATATAGTTAAAGCGCAAAATTACCATCACAAAGACGTTCATAGTTAACGGAGACGGGTACTAAAAAGGCATCATCTATCGTTCCACTATTCAATGCATCGATAATCACTAATATTGAAGAAAACATGACATAAATTTATCTGTACTTTCATGTAAAACTTTCAAATTATTTCTTTTAACTAGCACAAAGTCTTTTTTTCTTAAATATGGAATATTCGATTTGAATCGCATCATTACCTGATAAAACACCACTCTTTGGCATGCATGGTTTGCCAGTACGTGTCCGGCCACCTTCGATAAAGAATTCAACATTGTGGTGTGCAGCCAAAGCATGTTGCATGTATGTGTGTAGAACAGCGCGATAAACAATGTCCTTTTTGCCAGCGACCGGGTCAATTTTGCGTTTAATGAAAAATGCACCAAGCCCTCGTAACAAAGCACTAGACATGGAAACGATGTTATATTATATATTTTTTTCGTGATAAAGCTACTACTTAGCTGTGAGAAGATTAGAGCTATAAAAGGGCTACTTTTTAACTGTGAGAATATTAGAGCGAAAATTGAGATAACAAAAAGTTAACGTTATCAATTAAATGTAACAAACGTATACTGAGCAAAAATTGAATGGGGAAAACGATCATTCAAAATTCATTTTTACGTAAATAATGAATAAAAATAAAAAAAAGCTTCTTCGCCTGAACAAAAGATATACCATTACCACTAATAATTATACACATAGAATGTTTTACCACAACTGAATATCGACTAAAAAGTTTAATCTTGCTCAAAATACATCCCACAATATAACCATTGTTTGATTGAAAATGATAAACATAGAATATATAATTTTTTTTAGTAAAATAATAAAATCAACTTTTTAAAAATAAATAAAATACCCACCCGAAGAATGGTATGCGTAAATTATCACCGGCAGCGACAATGGGAGCACGAATTTCGTTGTTGTACAAAATAAAACTGACCAAAATATAATCCAAATGGCTACGATGTAATGGTAAGAAGATCAATGGAACATTGGGTGAGGCGGCTGCGGTTTTTTTCAGCATATCAATGTGTGCTGGATGTGCAATAACGCCTGACATAAATGACGGCAGCAATTTGAATATGACGAGTGATGCAAAGCGTAATAAGCGATCGGATATTTTTGAACGCATATCCAATAGAAGACGTTGTGCACGTTGTTTATTTTCTTTCAATGTTTTTTCATATTGCCAGTCTTCGTCGAAATCATTGCCCGCATTTGTTTTCAATTCTTCAACGGTTTTTTCAACAGATATTTTGATGGCATTTTTCAAACGATCATCTTTGAGAACTGAATCAGCAACTTGTGGTAATGGGAAACGTGTTAAACGTAAGCAATGCACCATAAATGGAAACCACGATTGAATCCAATTGAAAAATGTGCCGTTCTCTTTGGTCAACGATTTATTGTATGTTCCAACACGCAAAATATTGATAACATCCTGTTGAGCAAGTTCCGCATTCAAATGTTGTTCCTAATTATAAACAGTAAAAGGAAATTTTATACAATTAACTATAAATTTACTTTGATTGAGCCATTGTTACCAAGCACTTGATATTATACATTATTATCATTGAAAATCGACAAAGTCATCAAAGTACTTCAATTCACATCTGATAAACTTGAAGTTCAGGTTATTAGATTGAATCATTGGTAGATTTCAATTTTAAATTATACTTACATTATTTGAAGGTGAACAAAAATCACACGCAAGCCCATTGAGCTTTTTCGATTGCACTTGCAATGTTTGCATTGGGGTTTCTTTGATTTGATACAGAGATCGATCAAATGATTGTTTTTCCTGTTCTTTGTTTTGAATACGGATTCGTTGCCTTTCGGTTGCACGTCGGCGTGCACCATAATCAGTGGTCGTGCCGTGATCGTCATGATTATCAGTCTCAGTTCGATGCATACGTACTAAACTAATAGCATCTTGCATATAAGTTTGCATCACATCAACCATGTCTTTTGCTCTGAAATTTTTTTAAGAATACCAATGAATCGATTGAAAAAAAGTTTTTTAAAAAACTTGAATGAAATAAAAATTGATGCATTTAAATGGATTTTTATTACTATTGATTTGGGAACTTTTCTTTTGTAATGAACATCCATATATTTGTGTTCTATAGTTTCACATATATTTTAAAATATGTTTTCCATAAGAGCGCTGTCAATGAATATGACGGCTCTTTTTGATACTACTGTCACATTCCATACCTTTGCTTACTCATACTTAAGCAATTATGTACACAGACATGGTAGAGTCTGTGTTTTCAGCAGTAGCGCTGTTATATTTTTGTTGATAATTTGAGCATGATAATGAAACTTTTTTTTTATAAAGTTCTGAAATTGACATTTTCGGTTTGTCAGTGAATTTACAAAATCGTCCAATTTACATCATTTGTAAATTTACTAAAAAAATTCATAGTAATTTTACAAATTATGAAAATTGGAAGTTTTTGTAAATCTACTATGAATCTCCGTATAACAATAGCATAGAAAATTCATTTTGTCTGATTTCGCGGGATCTTTTTTTTAATTCACCCACAGTTAGTTGTTCCATTGGACCAATGTTTCCTACAACCTTTAATGATAGAACGCAGTACACATAGTTTTTCAACTTGTTTGTGTGTAAACAAACAAATGTCAACTGTTAATCTCATGTGTCAGATAAGCGTTCAATTGACAAACCGTTCAAAAAAAACCAACGTTCACAGAAAATTGATAGTTTTTCATTGCAATATAAATTTAAAAATTTAAATAAAATTAATGCCCCTAAATTTTCTAAAAACAATTTATTTATTTTTAAACCATTTTTTCATCGTAAATTTTGCAATTATTAATGTAAAAATATAATTATTTATTAAATGAAGTCATCAAGTTTGACATCACAAAAAAGTTTATAAACATACGTATTGCGCCATCTATCGAAATATGAGATATTGTAAATTTCGATAGTGAAAGTCGCTATGCATGAAGTCGAAAAATAACATTATTTGTTTTTTTTTGATGTTTTTTTCTGGTATTTTATTGTTATTATTATGATTTGGAATTATGCTACCAAAAAATTGTGAAAAAGTTGTATTTAAACTGATATATTCATCATTTGTAAATTTACCCTGACTTTTCGTAGTATTTTTACAAAATGATATTGTGACTTTTATTTTGACACATTTTGTAAATTTACTACGAAAATTCAGTGTAAATTTACAAATGACTTACAACACAGTGTTCGTTGGAACATAGCGCCATCTATTGAAATAATCTTAATCTACTTAGACGAACTTTTTTGTGTGTCTATAAATATAGAATGTCACACTGTACATATGGTTAGATGTGTACTTTCCTGTACAACATTTTTTTCAAAAGTGTACAAAGCAAAAAAAAAAGTATGGCCTATTCGGAGGGTTTGGTAAAATACAAGACAGTGAGAGAGAGAGAGAGTTCTGCGCGTGGTAATTAAATTAAGTGGGAGGTTAACGTATTCTCTGTGCGGCGAAATACACAAACACACACTCACACATTAGTTTATAAAATAGCATTTTAACGTTTTGCACGCTCAAAACGATCGAGCGTGTTAAAAAAATTGACAGCTGACAATCATAATATTATTTTGACCTCCCAATTAATACTCATCCACTGAACGCGTAGTCACCAATGACTGAAAATTGAAAATAAATCGTATGATTTGCATTCGTAAACTGATTGTTGATAATCATCAAAAAATTATCAAAAAGACATGCGGTAATTTACATCAATTTCGCAAGCGTACTACACTTCACAAGCTCTACTATTTGCAGCAAATGTGTGCATATAGACAAAACCGCATCTTGGTATTTGCCAGTTTGCTTAGTCATCATCATAATATTCATGTGCAGCAGAAAACACTTTATGCTAATCGTAAGTACAGCAATAACGTAGCAAAACATTTGTTGCACTTTTCAACTTTCCATGTGACGAACAGATTCATTCAAAACTGACTAATCGACGAAGAGCAATTTTAAACCATTACAAAATGGAATGTGCTTTCCATTTTGCTTAGTTATTGATTTCGTTTTACTTAACTCAATTTTTGTTGTATATAATTTTTTATATTCTTGAAATGCGTCACACAAAACCACAAGATAAAAATTCAACAAATCATCAATAGCAATAACAACATGAATATTATTAATTTGGATTTAATAAAATGGCTTTAATTTGATGGGAAAAGGAAGTATATCATTTAAATTAAATATTTTTGACGTCAACTCTATCGTCGATCAACAATGTTTGAACATCAATAATTTCCGTGTTTTGTAATGATTGCAAGTTAAACGTTATGTGAATACTCATATAGCACACGAATAACATTAATCGCATTAATACAACAACAACAACAACAACAATCATTTATGGACCGCATTAATGAAAGAATGAAAATCATCAGACTCTATTTTACCAAAGTCTGTAATAATAAGGATAATGATAGTAAAAAAGCCCTCTTGCCGCCGCCATCATCGTTATTGTATCGGAAGTTGATTCTATCTTTACGTTTGATTATTATGTATTAAATTCATGGCATACTCGTATTTTTTGCTGTATCACATATCTAAACTGTTTGGGATTTGATCCCGAATTTTCTTACATTCAACAAAATCCTTCGTTCCAATTGGCATAGAAAAATTTATATGGGGTTTGTATTCCATTTCAAAATCGTTTCAGTATTATTATCTAATTGAGTGATAACATTTCTTTCCCACGTAATTCGTTTGAAAAAGAATCAAGGGAAGACCAATCTAACTGAGTTGCTTGAATGTATATACGTAATTTTTTTTCAGTTGTGCACGCGCCATTCACGATACAAACTGATGCCAAACGCGCTGAGTGTTTTTATTTGAGAATTTCTTTATCACCAAACATGTGTCAAATGAAATATTCTTTCCAGCACTGAATCAGTCGGAATCGGTCAATCGTATTTTATTTTTCTTCGCTAATACAATGTTCACATTAAAATCATGAGTTGTGCATTCACTTCATTTAAATTATCGTGGAAAAGTTCACAAATTACTTATTTCCAACGTATGTTTCGTTTCCTTTTGATAATATTGTTTAATGTAGTATAACAAGCGTCGTGGTTGATTTATTGGCCCCTTTGATACGCTACAAAAAGCAACTTTGAAAACAGACTTTGAATGACATTTAATGTTTACAACGCTCTCTTTTGATAACTTTAGCTCTGTAAATGAACTGCCTAAAGTTTATGAATGATTGTAAAACGAAAAAAATCTCAAAAGTCTGCAAGAGACTCTGCAGATTTGGTCGATATCATCGTAGAAAGAATTCTACTTTACTTTCATTGAATCCAGCTGTAAACTGCGCCCGCACAGAAAAGTGGGAGTGAGCTTCACGAAGTTCCTCAAGAATAATTGAAAAAAAAAATCGTATATGCAATCAAATAAAAATGGACGCTATAACAAAGAACAAAGGAACTTTAAAACAAACACGAAGAAAAGCCCCTAATGAATAAACAAATGTGCAAAAAAACAAGACAGAATACATTTTATTGTAGGCCATAAAAGAAAAGCAAAATCATTTCTTATCGCTTCATAATGTTAAACTGGTAAAAAGTGTGAGAATTTTGATGCCTTCAAACATTTAAACGTTTAGCGATCGATAATACTTGTCGCTTCGATAATATTTCAAAGCAGCAACAGCTATACTTGATAATTGAGTGGCACATGCGAAGGCACCTGGTTTTTATTTTATGCTGACTTAATTTGATTGGAATCAAGTAAAAGAATTTAGTTACAAAGTTCAAAAAGGAAACGAAAAAGAAACTACTTGATAATAAGAAAACGAAATGAATTGAGAATATATTACAAACATTGATAGTGGTTCTCTTTTGATGGAATGTATTATATTCTTTCATAGTGTTTGAGAATCGAAATAAAAATATGTCAAAAATACACAAGATAGCACGTTGAGCCTTTAACCCTAGAACCGTTTTTGGCAAAACCATCTGAGCTTCGTGTATGGAGACACTCAGTGCACGTAGTGTATTTTATAATTTCATTTTTTGATATTTTTCATATCGAATGATCGATGAATAGATTTTGCATGTATATGACACGAAATAGAAATTTTTTCATATTTTTCTTTTTTATTAAGAATAAATTAAAATTGAATGTCGAAGCAGCTATGAAAGCAAACCAAAACTGAATAAATTCTGAAAATAAGTAAAAAACACTTCTTTCGAAGTTCCCAGTGTGACGCAATACTGTAAATCTGAAAATCTGACAAGGTCCAGGTCTTGAGTTTCTCTACACCAATCATACCCTCTAACATCCAAATCACATTTAACCGAATCCAAATAACGTCTACGAGGTCTTCCCCTATTTCTCGGTCCATCTGAATCAGCATACAAAACCTTCTTTGGCAAACGAGACTCATTCATACGTTGGACATGACCAAACCATCTCAATCTCGACTTTCTTGCTACATCATGAACCGACTCAACATTCAAATTATCTCGAAATCTTTCATTTCTGATACGATTTTCCCATTGATCCCTACGCGATACTCCAGAAATCATTCGCAAAACTTTCATATCAGCCACTTCCAAACCATGAATTAAATTTTGAGAATCGACCCAGCTCTCGCTTCCGTAAAGGATATTTGGTCTGAAGATTGACTGATGAATCATCAATTTCGTCTCCTTACTCAACTCACGCTTATTGAGAACGTGTGATCTAAGTTGCGCTACTACCTTATTTCCATTCATTCTACGGTATTCAAACTCTTTCAGAAGATGCAACCCAAATACTTGAATTGTGACACTTATTCAAGCAAGTTTCCATTCAATTCGCATTGAATAGTTTTTCGAGTTTTACCCACATGCATAACCTGAGTTTTCAAACTGCTAATTGTCATTCCAAAGTCTGTATAGGCCGCTTGTAAATCTCTAATACTATTCTGCAGCTCCTGTTCAGAACTACCGCATAGTACCAGATCATCTGCATATGCTAAAGCAGAGATTACATTACCCCCAAAGCTACGTTCCCCCTTAGATTTCCTGATTTTATCAGCTTATCTATATAAATAATAAACAGAAGCGGTGAAATTGTACAGCCCCGTCTAAGACCATTACGCACATCAAACCATTCGCTCAAATCACCATCCACCCTAACTGATGCTTTACTGTTTGCGTACAAACTTTTGCCTTAAGAAGAGACCCATTTATTCCATATTCGGCTAGAACCGACCACAACTTAGATCTTGGAATACAATCATAAGCCTTCTGCAAATCAACGAAACATAAAAACAAATCCTTATTTTTCTCATGGAATTTCTCTAGCAGCTGTCTCAAAACAAAAATTTGGTCTTGGCAACCCCGCATAGGGCGGAATCCCGATTGATTTTCATCCAGAAGCTGTTCAACAATAGCTCTGGTTCGTTTTTCCAAAATTGAACTATAAACTTTTCCGACTCAATAGAGAAATTCCACGATAATTATTGCAGTCTTTATTACTGCCTTTCTTATGAAGAGGAGAAATTACTGCAATGCCCCAGTCTAAAGGAACAACAGAAGAGCCCCAAGCGAGATTAAAAATACGAAAATTTATATCAGAACATTTTCAGATTTACAGTATTGCGTCACACTGGGAACTTCGAAAGAAGTGTTTTTTACTTATATCAATAGTTTTGATAGTATTTTGGTTACCGTTAATATGTTCAAAATGGCAAAAGATGAAGATTTTTGTATAGAAAATGTGACATGAACGAATTCTACCGCAAAATAAATGTCATATTCGATTTTCCCGTACCAAAAAACCCACAAATACCAATTTTCATAGCAATCGAATAAAAACCAATTTATTCCAAAAGAAAGGTTTCAAGCCGGAAAATCTGAAAAATTGAACCAATTTCTCAAAACGGTTGCCACCATTGAATTCCTCGGGTCCGACTTATGTAAAATCAGTTGTCAAAGTGAACATTGAACAAGAAAAGTAAAAACCTAGTACATTGCAGTTGATTACTAAGATATTAAATTATAGGTGGCCGCTTAAGTTCAAACTTTTCCCGATTTTCACCAAATAAAAGAATGTTGTCGTTTCAAAATGTGTATATCGACTCAAATTTGAGTGCGCTTTCGATCCATGAGGAAAAAGTCAAGTCAGTCATACATTTTTTCATGATAAATGTCGATTTTCATCGATTTTCCCCCGTTTTTCGAGGTCTAGTCATCCTGATCTAACCTTTTACGTTGTTTTTTTTCTTCAAAATTTCTTTATTGCTTCATCAAGATGACCTTATGCCTTTGCAATAAGCCAAGAGTTGCCGTGATTTTATTGAATAATACCCTATCTACCTGTGATCAAAAATGGACGAAAAATTGAAAATTGATCGAAAAAAATTTCAACTTCGGGATGCGATTTTTTTTTAAAACGAATTTTCCCAGATATGACACATTCACGAAATCATCACATATTGAGTCCCCAACAAACACCTAGTTTTTTGATTTTTTCTATGTACGCAATTTTTTTTAAATTTGGATTACGTGAAAAAAGTCATGGTCATTTTTCGCCGAACATGTGACATAACACATTTTTGAAAATTTTTCCATTTTGATCCGGAAAGGAGAGTCTTTTACCTTTCTAACGACGTATAAATCATTGTTGTACCTTAAGGTCCATTTTCCAAGGCGGCGATTGCAATCGTCCACGATTTTTTTTCAAATCGGGCGTCAAAAAAACCACAAATAATAAATCGTTCACGATTTTGGCGTCAAAAAAACCATTGATCTCAATCGTTAACGATTTTGGCCAACGATTTGAAATCGTACACGATTGTAATCGCCGCCTTGGAAAATGGACCTTGGAAAATGGGCCATTTACAGATGGCCAGAAAAATGTCCGATTAATGAAACACTCAAAAAGGGCCTCCCAAAATTTTTCGACCCCAGACCCGAAAGACATGCGAGACGAAATCGAAAATTTCAAAAGCGCATATATTCTCAGTTTTCATCTACTTTGAATAAAAATTGAAAAAAAAAAACTTTTTTTCAAAAACTACGGAAAAAAAGTGTTCATACAAACATATCATACGGCCAATTTTGAGGTTTTTGGCTATTTTTGGCCAATTGACCATATCTCGTCCACTTTTCAACCGATCGTGATGATTTTTTTTTTTAAATTATCTACGCAGTCCCTAGATTCCGAATATGTCAAAAAATAAATTCGAAAAAAGCATGTCGGTGGTCAAAAATCGAGGAAAAGGAATTTTCAGCGATTTTTTCAAAATGTCACCTGGCGGCCAAATTTTGAATTTTTAAAATTTTTTTGCGGATTCTTAATTTGGTACCCGAGCACTACTAAAATATGCACAAAATCCTTTCCAAAAGTCAGCGGTATAGTGACGCAAAATATACATATTTCATATGTATGTGGGATGTAGGTATTGCGTCACTTGGGGGACTGCCGTCCCCCGTGATAAAGGAAATAATAAATGCTTATTTGTTTTTTTTTATAGATATAGACTCTCTGCACATAAAAATAAAAAAGTTTGGTGGTGTTTGGTTGAAATTTTTTTTTAATTTTTGACCTGAAATCCATCTCAGGCACTGAGTGTTCTTAACGCGGTTCCAGGATTAAATAATATAAGTTACGAATAATCAAATAATATTAATTTCCAAAATCAAAACATTCTTCATATCGATTTTCTTGTGTTGATGACTTCAGAACGTTTCAGAAAACTCAAAATTTAACATGAAAATTAACAGCATTTACACAGTAAGAAAATATCAGCCGACGCTATACGCAAAGCCGACTGGTACGTGCGCTCATACGTTTTTACATCTTTTACATCTAGTGACCATACGATTTTTCGACTGATTCGTTACTCTTTGTGCGTATCTTCGCACAGTCGAAAAATCGTATGGTAATAGATGTAAAAGATGTAAAAACGTATAAGCGCACGTACCAGTCGGTTTTGCGTATAGCTTCGGCTGATATTTTCTTTCTGTGTAACATTAAGAATTCATAACATACGGGCATATAGTATATAACTCGAGAATGAATGCGAGATATATCCTGAGATTTAATGAAATATACATCATCATATAAAAATTGAGATTTTTTTGTATGGCGGCGTTTCAATTTAATGAAATCTCAGAAGAAGACCCACATTCATTCTCGGACAATCATATACCAAAATATACACGTAAGTGATATATACTCGTTCGGTCAATTTTATGTAATCGAATGTATATATATTCGAAGCTTCGATAAAAATGGTAAAGAATGCACACCAAAGGTTGCCAAGTGATTTTGAATGCATTACAATGCATCGATTTAAATTGAGAACATCTAATTTATCGTTTAAATGCTTAACATCTTCTTTGTTGCTGTTTTTGTTTCTGCATTCAATGCACTGAATGTATATAATTTGAGTATGTATGTTTTTCGAATCGTTTTGGCTGTAATTAACTTTACAAAATGGAATAAAAATAAATTTATTGTGGATTTTAAGTGAAAGGTGCAATGTTATTATTCTTACCGTGCTTTGTTGAGCAAGTAGCCAAAGACACATAGAAAAATAAATAATTCAAAAATTCCTAACATTTTTGTTCAACGTCAGTGGCTGTGTGTAAAATATCTGCACATCAAAATGTTTAACACAAAAAAATTCTGCGACCGAATTTTTTCGCGTATGATTCAATTTCGTTGGTGCTTGTTTTTTCAACTAAAAGAGTTCCTTAATTAAATTTCACGTTCAAGAAATGACTGTTTTTCTCCTCAGATCTTTGCTGATTTGTTAAAATGGATTATTTTGTCTGATTGTTATTTATTAAACGCACGATAAGTAAGTAGGTGAACAAACACATTCGAAACAAAAAAGTTGTTTTTACTACAAAACGTTTAACGTTCTGTGAAAGTTAGATGCCCTCTTCCCCTCTATTTGTCCAGACCGGATTTATAATTTATACGATTTTGTAGTCCATTCCAGGGTGATTTGTTTTTGTGTTGCAATAACAAATTTCGCAAAACAAACTATCTACGTCTTCTATTGTTCCAAATAGAAATTGTTTCAACTGCGGAAAAAATCGATGATATATATCTCTGACTGATTTATAGAACGAAATTAACTATTGATTAATTTTGGCAGCTGCTTATTTAGTACACTTCCAATTGAATTTCGTAGAAAGTTCGGTGAAATGTTTGTTGAGCTCTCCTTTCCTCTCACTCTTTCGTCACTCTTCTATCTGCCTTAAATTGAGTTCAATGCGTACTCAACAATGTATTTGAATGCGTGCAACTTCAAAATTATAATTCTGTTTAAATTTTGAAAACGGTTACATTCACACATATCGTTCGAATACCGTGTGTCTTTTTTTATTGTTTATTTCATTTTGGGTTCAAAAGGCTCACGGCATTGGAGAATGTTTTATGGACTGAATTAAAAAAACATTCGGTTTATGTTTATAAAAATTACTTTTTCTTTTTTTTAATCAGTTCAAATTAAATGTTTACAAACAGCTAATTTCAAATTAAATGTTTATCAATGTCAGTTTGAGTTATATTTTTGATATCGACTTATGCAAATGTTCAAATTTTAACAAGCATGACAAATATCATTGCTGACACTAGAACGTTTTTTATCTCTCTCACACACAATATGCAGAAACAAGTTTTTTGTTCCTAAATAAAGTGAATGAAATTTTATTATTTAACTTTTTTTCCGTTACCGAGTGACATGAATGGAAAAATCTCAACTGTCACAATTGCGTTTGCACAAACTGTTAAACAATCAACGTTCAACTGATGACTTTTAATTACTGCGACAAATGTGGTGTGTGGGGAAAATGACATGAAGCTTCTTTTTAAATAAAAAGAAAAACACTGAAAAAAGCGTCGACGTGTGTTTCTATACCGCGCACTTTATCACAGATATTATACACATACACATGTGAGTTTGTGCTCGTATTTTTGTCGATTTGTCGTATAAATGTGTGAAATTTTACGACAGAATTTAGATTTGACTCGATTAAAAACGTAATTAATTTTCAATTCGTATTCTTAACGTGCTCGTACTTGCACATACTCATTCACATTTATTTTAACGAATTCATTTTAAATGTTAAGTATGTATTGCGGACAAAGTGTACGCGGACAGAGTCAGTCAAATTGTTTTTATCAGCAACTTAGCTGTCACACGAATTTCACACACAGATAATCTTTTGCTTGCACCATGAACTGTTATCACATTCTATTCAATTCTTTCACATCGAATCTTTTAATCTGTATATGATTTTAATTTCTCCGAGAGTCAAGCGCAATAAGGGCACACTATATAAACGCCATCTATTAATAACCGACTAACTACAATGTAAATCAAACGTATCTGTTTCCCCTTTTTATTTACTCCCTTCCCCTCTCGCTATACTTTTACATTGTAGTTAGTCTGTTTTACAAAGATGTCGTTTCTGTGTAAGATGTGTGACGTCACAATGTATTTATATGGATAGCGCTCGACTCTCGAATTTCTCTTCATCACGTATGTTTGCCGTTACTATCATTATGATTTTCGTCAATTACAACTGGCAACTACTGGCAATCATACGCATACGGCTAATCCCATGATCATTTAAAAAAACGTAATATTATAATGTGTTCAATCACTTTTGCCGAACAAATATTCATTTTGAAAATGTTTTAACCAATTGATTTGATTTACTTAGGTGGTTGGAAATTTTTGACGAACGAAAAACGTACGTTTGAATGTTGATAAAATAAGATAATTTGAGTAAAGATGAAACGAAAAGAAATTGCTGTTTAGCGATGCGGCTTTAAAAAATATAATATGATATTAGTAAATTTGCCCACATTTACTCAATGATTTGTTATAAATTTGTTGTTACGTTGAATTTTCTTTTTCATTTTCGGTTTAATTACAATTGCTCTATTGCCTTGATAAAAAGAATGTAAATTGTGCAATATGCATACACAGTAAGAAAATATCAGCCGACGCTACACAAAACCGACTGGTACGTGCGCTCATACGTTTTTACATGTTTTACATCTAGTGACCATACAATTTTTCGACTGATTCGTTACTCTATGTGCGTATCACCACACAGTCGGTTTTGCGTATAGCGTCGGCTGATATTTTCTTACTGTGTACCGAGTATCACCGATTATCTATGTTTCAATTGTGATGGGTTATTTTTAAGGTTGTCGACATACACTCAAACACATTGGATTGGAAAATTGAAGGAAAAAGACAACAAATTGATTCGCTACAAAAGCACGTTGTCACAAAAAATGATTAAAAATTGCATTGTTAACAACGAAAAAAGTGTACACAATGTCTTACATGTAACTACCGGAGATCTCAAATTTAATGCAATTCAAGTGAAGCAAATCCAATCGTACGATTACTTTATGTACACATGCAACACACTCAATCAAATGCGTAGAAATGCGAGCATATGCAGCAGCAAATCAAAAATTAACAATACCATAGAAGTCGTGCTGCATACCGTTCGATCGCGTTACTGCTCACACGCACTTAGTCAAGATATACATACCATTAAAGAGAAAAATATTAACAAATGCTTGTCCGTATGTATTTTGCATTTCAGCAGTTACACCATACACATAAACACACATTTTCGGAAACTACTTTGCTTTTCATTCTGTTTTTTTGTCGGGTATATATGTAGAGTAAGGTTGGGTGATGTGAACCACTTTTTTGCCTAGTCTCATAAAAATATCAACAAATTGAATTTTTAAACAACTGATGGCTCTATTCTGAAGGTAAATCCTAAATATATGTCACGGGGGATTTTCAAAATTTTGATTTTTTCATTTTTTTTTTTTTTTTCAAATTTTCTAAAACATTGATTTTTGGACTTTTTCTAAAAGATTGGGTGATGTGAACCACTATTAAAATTTAATAGTAAAAATCATGAATATCCACATAAATCGCTTTAAATGTTCAATCGGTCCTTCCTGAAGACAAATCAACGAAGATACGAGAAAAAAATATTATCACCCTCATGTAATCGACCCCAAGAGGGGAGGGGTTCAATTATTTTTCCGATGCCGATTTGTGGTTTTTGGAATGGAAATAAGCCCATTCTAAAGGTAACTTTTGACGCTCTATCGATTGGCAGTATTATTTTTTGACCCTGATCCCTCCCTACCCCCTTTTATAGGGTATCTTTCAGTGTTTGGTTAAGATATCTGAAATGTATCTAGATACTTTTGAGATAGTATCTCAATTTTCCGAAATTCATCTAGATATTTTCAAGATTTTCATCTTAAGATATCTTTCGAAAAGATGAGATAAAAAAATTAGATAGCGATTTTTTTTTTTGAAAAATGTCTAGGCATAGCTGTCCACGAATGTTCGTTCGTTCGTTCATAGAATATTTTTTTGGTCTTTTTGTTCGTTCGTTCGTAGAATTCTGCTGATCCATGGATTCTCAGGATTTGACCTGGATTCCAGAACTTCCATAATGTAATTACAATTAAAAATACATACAATTACACGAAGAATGGATTTTTTATAGAATATCTTTAAGGAAGTTTTAGAATTCAGGTCAAATCCTGAGAATTCATGGATCAGCCAAATTCCACCGGATTTGGACTTTAGGCTATTTTCGCGATTTCCCATCGGAAAAGCGGGGAAAATCGATTTAAAGTTTTCCTAATTTACCTTTATTATCGCAATATTTGTTTACATTCAGAAAATAAATTTCCTTAAATTACGAACGAACGAACGTGTTCGTTGTTCGTTGTTCGTACGAATATACGAACGAACAATCCAAACAATTCATTTTCTACGAACGAACGAACGAACAAAATATACATTGAAAACGAACGAACGGTTCGTTCGTTGGTGTTCGTGGACAGCTATGTGTCAAGGTGAAAAAAGAATGTTGATTAATATCTGCTATAAACAAACTTCACGCACTGCGGATATTAATACGAGATAAGATATCTTAACCAAACACTGGTATCTTTCTTAATATGTCATTTTAAGATATTTCATACAGATCGATATGAAACGGCCAAAAAAATATTTTTTTCAAAGAAGCAACCTCTTTTTGGGGGTTAGGGGTGGGGGAACACCCCCACTACCCAAAACTTCAACGGATCAAAAAATAACGTACTACAAAGTTGTTCAGAATGACGAGAGAAATTTTTTTGGATCCCTGCCTATTGTCACTTACAGTCGGCTTTCAAGGCGATCGGATTTTGCGCGCGCCATCTCTGAGTCCCAATGCAAACCAAAGGGAAACTCTACACACTTGGGTGTTCGTTTATATATTTGTCAAACATTGATATCTGTCAAAAGAAACAGCGTAAACAACACGAAGTAAATATTTTTCTGGTGAACAATCGGTATTATTGTGATTATTGCAAATAAAAAAATTAAAATGTTGCCAGTTCTTTTTCTTCTTCAAAAAATCTTAACGCAAATCTGCGATTGCATCGAGAACTGAACACGAGACATGCTAACTACTTGAATCTAATTTTGTTTTTCTCTCGATTTTTTTTTATCTCTTAGTCAAATCATAAATTTACATTGACATTACGGAAAGACAAATGTGACACCATCAAATTATCGTCGGATTATCGAAATCATCGTTATTTAACCCTCCGTTTAGCACTCTTTTCTGTTGTCATATACGTAGCGCTTGGGTCTGGCCAGACCCACATACATTTTATATGAAAAGTGGCGCAATTTATAATCTGTTACCAGTAAAAATCCCCGGATTTGAAAAAATATTTGCTTCAAGATACTGTATGTGGTAGATGGGTCCAAGATATGACATTTGGGACAAAAAAAAGTTCCCCAGATTGATATGGGACTAGATATGACCCTTGGTAGTTCCAAGAATCCCAATATTCAGTGATATATGACATGAATATTTCTGAATACTAGAGCAAAAAACTATCAATCGATTTTTCTCTCTTTTCCGATGGGAAAATATTTGAAATAAAAAATCGCTGCGAACGAACGAACAAAATTGTTATTTACAAAATCTTGTGAAAATGAAATTTTTTGTTTACAGTGGAAATTACTTGAAAATTGGCATGCCATATTTTTTTCAGTAGAAAATAACTTTCTGAAGTTTTCAAGTCGATCGGACAAAAAATGAGTATAGCTCCCATACAAAAATTTCAATATTTGAATTAAATTTTTTTTTTTTAAATTTGAATTAAAAAATGAGTTAGCTCCCATACAAAAATTTCAATATTTGAATTAAAAATTTTTTTTGGAAAAATGTGAATTTTGTGAAAATAATTTTTTTTGTTTACAATCGGAATTACTTGAAAATTGGCATGCCTTATTTTTTCATGAGTAAAAAAGTTTGGATGATGAAAAAATTGTTTAATAATTGTGAATTGTTGAATTATTTAACTTAGCAAAGTGATATAAATTTAGAAGAAATTTGATTAAATAACTAAATTTATGCGACATTTTAATTTGACTTTTTATATAGATTTTGGAACAAAAAGAATAAATAACTGAGCAAAAACATAATTAACTGGGCATTTAAATGGTATTATAAAATATTTGTGTGTTTTTTTCAATTTTTTTATTTATTATAAATTCTATTAATTATTTTCGTTATTATTATTACAAAACTTATTCAATTTATACAATTTTGCAATTTTATTTGCAAGAAAAAAATATATGAGAACCTGGCGTGACAGAGATGGCGCTTCTTAAATCGAGTCGCGTTCAAATACATTGTCCATATACAACGCAAGTGATAATCGATCCCTGCCCTCCAAGTCCCCCCACCCCCCAGGGGGTCGGGAGTCATAACTCCTTCACCCATGATTTTTTTCACTCGAAATTCGGAATCAGCATCCCAAATTACCCTAGAAATGATATAAATAATGATGCCAATCGATAGAGCATCAAAAATTACCCTATTAATGATACTTTTTCTAGAGATGCCCATGATGATCGCCTTAAAGTAGCGTGAAATAGAGTCAATACTGTGGTTCACATCATCCAACTAAACGTGGTTCACATCACCCAACTGACGCTATTTTACGCGGATTGACACTACATGAAAACTAAATGAGCAAATCACAAAATCTCTTTGGATTATTAAACGATAAACAAAAAACCAACACTATGAATATATTTACCTTCAAATATGTTGGTTTTTTTTTTTACAAAAACACGAGAAGTTGGAAAAACTCTGAGAAGTAATAATTTCATTTTTTTGCCATAAAACAATAAATTGTGCGTTGTACCTGGCGTTTTCTTTTTAGAAAACAAGGTACTGTCGATAGCAACTGATGTTAGCAATTTGGTTGACTTTTGTCATCGTTACGTACGAAAATTAAGAACTGTTCACATCACCCAACCTTACTCTATAAGAGTTTGAATATGAATGAACGAAATTTAGACTTTTTACAGATTTTTTGGACGACTTTTTATAAATGGCATTTTTTAATGTACAGCCGATTCAATTTGGACGTTTCACATGGTTATAAACGATTTTCGGTATATTGCACGCTTTTAAAACCATTTTCTTTATTGAAGAAGGCAAATTGATTGCACACACCTTAAGGGATTCTTTAAAATCTATTAATTCTTTCCTATGCTAATAAAGTTTTCCATTTGACTTTTTAAAAAATAAATAAATAAGAATTCAACAATAAAAATGAAGGTTGGTTCGCATCAGTAAACCAAATCTATAATTGAGTGAGAAAATAAAAATATAATACATTCTTACCAATTTTGCTTCCTTGAAGATTGAATGTAATAAAGAAAACAGGACTAAATCCATGTGATTCAATACTATGAAAACGAAATTGGCCGCAACCATCAAATGATTTGGATTCAATTGCACTAACCAACAAAAGCAACTGTCTTAATTCTTTCAGTTTTGCCGATTCGACTCTTCTTCTTATAATTTCTTTTTTGCTTCAGACGAATTACAATTATAATTCTTCGTTTTTTTTCTCGTATCGTAATAACAAACACTAATGACAGTTTGTTAAATCAGCCGCACTCACGTTTGAATATAAATAAACTTCGAATGAGAAAAGGTTAAAGAGATAAATTGTGCATTTCACATTGAATACGGACGCTGAGTGAATGGGCTTTCTTGCCGTAAACACAGCTTCAAATGTGTATGTAAACAAGCTATTTGAAGTAATGAAGTAAGGTTATGATCCTTCAATTCATTTTCCATTCTGTTCCATTACGCATTGATTAATTTCCATTTTTTCCATTCTTTTCTTCTGATCAACTCTAGAGTAAGGTTATGTGACCAAATGTAATCACCATATTCACCACAACAATCGGACACATGTGCTGTATGCTAAGTGAATGAATAAAAACCGCACTTTCTCTTATCGATGGAAATATAGGAATTGTTGTTTCAAAAATCAATTCGACGAAAATAAAACACATATGTTATATTTCTTTCCTTCAATTTTTATAGTGTTTTATTATGGTTTATCAAGGTAAATAGTGTTGAACAAGTTTTAAAAAAACGTTACACTGTTTACTTCTTGGCTGGTGCTTTTTTGGCATTGGTGGCCTTTCTTGCTTTTCGGGCAGCGGCGGCTTTTTTCAATTGAGCCTTTCGTACTTCCAATGCGCGTGCAAAAATGACTGATGGATTTGATTTTGTCAATTTAACACCACGACGTTTAGCATCTTCCAAATTGCTAGAATGTTTACGAGCTTCAGCTGACAAAATAGCACGACGCTTAAGAACGGCAGCATATGGGTTAAGTTTAACCAATGCACGTTTGTTAACCAATGGATTAAGACGACGCACATGACGGAATTGTATCTTCTTCGGTGCACGCAATACCGAACGAATTTCTTCGGATTTCAACAAACGGCTCAAATCGGTGTTGGCCATTTTTGGTTGTGGCAAATTATAACCTTTTTTCATGGTTGAAGCTTTGTCCCAAGTACCAAACAGATCGTTAAGTCGGCTAAATGCCGATTCGGTCCAGACGACAAAGCGACCAACATGACCACCTGGTGCCAATTTTAACAAGTTGAGCTTATCAACTGCTAATGTATCGACACCAGGAATGTTACGGAACGCCTTGCGGATACCCTAAAAGTAACAACAATCAAAATTAATTTGTTCAATAAACGTTTACAATTGAAAATATATACAAAAAACTCAATTTGCTCCACTCATATATATATAATTAAATTAAATTTTTAATAATAAATAGAGAATGTTTGATGTGAAAACTTACTTCGTCCTTGTAGTAAACAACCAATGGTCCTCGACGTTGGATTCGACGACGGTTACGCATTTTACCACGACCAGCACGGAAACGTTGGGACTTGTACACCTAAAATTGATAAAGGCATTTTTTTAAAATATAAATGAAATTTAGTTTAATTCTAAACAGTATCTAAACTTTTAAACTGTATAATCAAGCTGCACCCGAAAAAATATATTGAGTATGTTCAACGGAACGCCTGTTGATTAAAATCACTCTGGCATTTTTTAAACCGAAACGTTGTTTCGCAATTTGTAACAAACATGGATATTGTTCAACAAAATGTTTAAAATGCAATTCATACACATAATTCACGAAATTAAATTGAGAAAGTGATTGATTGAAAGTTTTTGCTTATTTTCAAAAAAATTTCAATACCTTTTGGATGTCAGCCCATACGCGAAGACGGCGCAAAAGAGCAACAGCTTGCTTGGTTTTGGTCAATTTTTGTGTTTCGTCCGAAACGACCAATGGGAATTCAGAAACACCATCGATGATGTGTCCTTTTGATTGAACCAAAGCTGGAACACCTGAAGCAGCGATGGCTGAAACCAAAGCGAAACGGCGTTGGTTGACATTGATCTTACGATGCCATCTGCGCCATGGCTTGGTGGGTGCAAACATGCGACCACCACGGCACATGTTACCGAAAGCACCCTGACCAGAGCGGTGAGTACCACCACCACGAACACGTCTATAAAAATAAAACGAAAATTGAATCATAGTTAATTGATTAAGTGTTATAATAAATGCGCACTCTAATTATACTTACGGGATACGGGCAACAGCACGCCCTGTTCCCCATGATTCAGCTGATGTTTGGTGACCTGTTTAAATAAATCATAAAATAAACACATTTTAATTTCTCTGCACTTTCCCTTTGTTTTACATCAAAATTAGCATAGCGAGTTTGTTTCCAATATTGAGTCACTTGAAAATGTATTATTTCACACTATTTCACACTCACCAGCTTTGTCGCTAACAGCGTATGCTTGACGGTTGTTACGACGCATCAATTGATGAACTTCATTGACAATATCAGGTCGGATTGGTGCCTTGAAAACTGTTGGCAATGCGACGGTTTTGTCCTTGATAGCTTGATTTTTCTCGGAGTAAATACTCACGAGTGGGCGTGATGCCGATAAACTCTAAAAAATTAAATAAAAAATACACAACATTTTTTTCCAATTGAAACGAATTCACAGACATATAAAAGAATTGCACATTATAAGTTGAGGTTATGCACGCGTTTCCCAACAATTATTATAAATTACTTTTTACCAAAAAAAATCTAACAATTTACTAAGAATTCGATGATCTGGGCAATGATATTACTAAATGTGTCATTATTGGAATTGTGCAATAAAATATTTACACGATTGGTTACAATTCCATGTCATCGGCCCACGTGGGATACTGTATTGAATTCATATTGCGGTGTATACACTATATCTACAACACAACAATTTTAAACTTGCGGACAATTTAAGGGAAAAAACGATCGAATTTCTCAAAAATGATTTTGGAAAACTTTTACAACTATTGCATACGATTTATCGGCACAATATTTCAAATTCTCAATATTTTCTTACCATTTTTAAACTAAATTCACTTGTTTTATTCAAAAATAATTCGATAATTATTTTGAAGACCCGTCGTCATGCTACGACAGACTTTGGAAAAGAAAGAAAATATGGCGGCACGACATATATCTCCGGATGTTCATGATTCCATAAAAACTGAATTAACTGAGACTTCAACATGTTGCCATGCAGAGGGCACCACTAACTTGTGTTGAATAAGAAGAACTAGACTCAATACGTACAATTTATAAACAAATTTTATTTCAAAATATTTTCCTAGAACTTATTTTCTTTTAATTTCTCTCAATACTTTTCAAATCTATTTTAAAATAAAAACAAGATGTTTTTAAAAGAACTTTTATTTTGAACAAATTCACAAAGAAATATGCAACTGTCAAAGAAGTTTTGAAATTTTAATAAAATTTGATTTGGTGCCAGTTTTGTTACTCATAATATAATAAAATCATTCTAATAAAATAAAACTGAATGGACAAGCAGGATAATGCAACTACTTCACACTATTATTAGCCAGTATTCAAATTTCTATATAATAGTGAGACTGTAATTGATCCGATTTTCAGAATTATTGGATGAAACTTTATGTAGTTACTGTTCCATCCTCATATGGCGTTGAGAACGAATGTAGCTGTCACTGATATTTGCATATTTATATAACATAAACGTTTCGAACTAAAACCAAATAGCGTAAGTAATACCAAAAATTGTGTTCTAGTGCGTAGAAAAATTTGTAATTTTTGTTCGTTTATTTGCAAATAAATAGAAAAACATGTCAACAGATGTAGTTGTGGATGCTCTTCCATATTTCGATCATGGATATGAAGATACCGGCGTACGAGAGACCGCTCTGGCCATGGTTGAAGAAGAGACACGACGATACCGACCAACCAAAAATTACTTGGAACATCTTCCGCCAATAAATACGACTTCATTTGAAAGCGGATTAATGCGAAATGAATTCGAACGCATACAAAACCGTTTGCCCATGGAACCGCTGAGTATGAAACGGTAGGAATTTCGTTGCCAACTACTCTATTTAATAGAGTAGACTCATAAAAATTTCAAGGCATCCTCCAATATTCTGAATATCCTTAAAAAATAAAATATCTTTATAAGTCTGTTCGTAAAGCCACACATATAATAGACGTGTAAGCAAAAATATTACTTAAAAATTGAGATTTGATAGTAGTAGTAGAGAAGGCCACATAGAATCATTGGTTAACTGGATACACAATCGCATAGGAAAAAAGATCACACCAAAATGGTGAACATACAATAACATCAAAAGGTAATTTTCAAATAAAATCTCACTACAAATTTCATACGTTGTTTGTATCTGCTTATGTGAATTTTATTGTAATTCGAATGGATCGGTGTATTCATTGGTCTCATATGACTCATTGTTTGTTTCATTCTCTAATCTAGGAAGTGCTCGTCGGACCATCGACAGGATCGATTACAACCATCAGATCTCAAATTTAAGCAATGTTGTTTGTTCAAATGATTTCAAATAATTCAAATTCATGTCATTGATTTACTCTTAAACTATATATATTTAAATTATTTTTCTTCCGTAATTTCCCTCATGGTATTATTGAAATGTCTTTTATTTTTCTATTATTCTTTACAAAATAACTCTATTTAAATGACTTTTCTTCTGCCTATTTCAGATATGAATTACCACCGCCGCCACCAAGTAAAATATCTGAATTGACAGCATGGCAAGATGCTGTTGAAAATTCAATGGCACAACTGGAACATCAAGCAGTACGTGCAATGAATTTAGAGTTGTTGCTCGAATATGGCTGTGAAACGTGGAAAGTCTATTTGGATGTGTTGACATCAATGTTGGCCAAAGCACAAAAACAACTAGAAAGCATCAAGAAGGAAATTCAAGATATCAATTGGCAACGAAAGGACAAACAAACGGAGGCCGGTGTAAAATTGCGTACACTCGAAACTCAATGGGTTAGTATAATCACTTAAAAATTACTCTTCCACTATTGAAGGAGTGCTCCATTCTCCCAATTAATTTTCCATTATTTTCATTTTTTTTCCTTTGTGATTCATCCCAGGTCATATTGGTATCGAAAAATTACGAAATCGAACAGGCATGTGTTCGACTCGAAGAGGAGATTGTAAAATCAAAGCAACAAGAAACAAATGAAGAAGGCAATCAACATTCTTCGAATGAAGAATCGAATGAAAACAACGAGAATGACAGAGAATTTGCTGACGAACAACCACCAATTACAAATGGAATTGAAAATGGTTATAAACATACAAACGATACAAATGAAATGGAGACAGACAATTAAATAATCGATTAAAGAAAATTAACCATATTTGTCATCAATTATATTTAGAATTGAATTAAAAAAAATAGTTATGCCCGTTTGTTTTTATATGTGAAATAAAAATCATTGAGAAATCGACAGCAAGAAACATACCGCATATGTTTGTTGTTGTTGTTGAAAGATTGACAAATAGCGTTGTTTCCATTCATTGAATGGTGCTATAGCAACTCTTTAACAACTTAATTGAAATTTCCGATAAAAACTAAGCGAATTTTATATCACATATATAATTTAATGCAATTTAGAAAAAATATGTAGACTGTAGAGAGAGATATTACAATTATATTAGTAAAGCGGAATTGCCTTTGTGAAATGTGTAACAAATTGAAATATTTTTCAATCTCGCGCAAGACATTTTCCAAACGGGATAAAGCCTATTGCAAAAAGACTATTTGCTCCATATGTGTGTATTTTTACAGTTGTATATATGGAGCAAAAAAAAAATCACATGAAAACGAATATGAGGCACAAAAACACATAGTACACAGTGGTTCAAGAGTGGATAAGAACGGTTTAGTGCGCAGAAATTAGTCGAGAAAATGTCAGTAAATGATGGTGACTCTCATGGGTCGCACAGGTCATTCTATTTGCTGTGAATTCGACAAATACACATCAAAGCAGTAAAAAAAAATCAATTCTGAAAATTTATTTTCTCTTCTCAGTTTGTTTGCACATTTCATTTATTCTGTTTGTTTTAGTTTTTTCTACGTAATTGCTTGATCAAAAAACGGATACAGTTTCTACAAAAAAAACTTCTAATAATATTATTTCTACAAAGACAATAAGGATAATAAACATTGTTTTTCCTCCCTCACATTTTAAATGAAGACTAATACGCAAAATTATTGTCTGTAACGAACAAAATTGGCAACCAGGAATTTATGTTATGGCACTTACTCGATAAGGTAATCAACGATACAAAGCGAGGACGACTAAAATGAAAACAGTAAAAAAACAATATGTAGTGTGTGTCTTTATGTTTTGTGAGGGAGGATATTGGTAGCATAAAATGTACAATCAACGTGTGCATGAAAAAATTGTTAATGCAAATGAAAATATTTGCAAATTTTGCACCTTCGACATCATAGCACATAATACGGGCCTTTATGTACATTAATCCTTAGTCCCAAAGTGCTTAAATGAAATAACTCAGCCCAAACAACTATTAACACAATGTTCTCATGTATTTTTTTCTGTGGCATATTTCTGGCTAAAAATAAAAGTTTTATCGCTAAAATGCTAAAATAGCAAAATAGATAAAAATGGATAAAGTGATAACGACAGCGAGCATAATGTTTATTGAATCGCCGTAGAATTTATTCAGTAGACTGAGCACAAAATGTTACTCCATTTGATTCTTGTGAATGTGAAAGAATGATGAAGAAGATGCAGTGCTATCTCAGTGCGCGCCAGTGATAATATTTGCACAACACGTGTAAATGTATATGTTATATGAACGGGTGGGAATTAAAGTGATTCAACTCTATTGAAAATAAAAGAGCAACATAATTTGTTTTATTACGTAGGTAGCTCCTTAATTATTGAGAATTGGCAACATTTAGTGTTGCCCGATGCAAACCATTGTCATATTCGTAAAGTGTGACATTTCTAATGAACAATAGCTTCTACAGAATGAATTTTAGTTTTGTGGTATGGCTACGGCGCCATTCAAATCAAATCAGTATTCAGAAAAAATGAAATTAAAAAAAAAAAAATTCGAACGATTTTTTCTTAAATTTTCAAAGAGGGCTCTCTACTCAAGAACATTACTTCCGACTTAAGTTGGGGTATAGGAAGGAAGTACCATGCCCTGCCACCGTATATAACTGGTTTGCGGAGTTCCATCGTCATGGTGCTAGCCACAGAGATCAATCGCACGATGGTCCTCCGAAAACTGATGTTGCTGCAAACACTCTGCTGCTGTGCACATACTGATTAACTTGGATCGTAGTTTCTTTTACAGTTAAATTGTGGCATGTCTGGGCATATCATCCCACGGCATACATTCAATATTTCATAATCACCTGGCAATTTGTACCTTCAAACCACATAATTCGACGATTGCTCAAAAATTGAAACCTTTTATTTGGTGCTAAGAAATGTCCAAGTAAACTAAACAGAGGATCACCAAAACACATCTGCGCGATCGCAATAGTAGCCAAGACATGATTCTAGTGCTTTGGACCCGAAAAAAAAAACTCAGTCGACTCTCTGAGTCTTCAAACATGAAAACAATCCAACAAAAGTTGTTCGTTCGTGAAGTGATAGGGAAAAAGTGGACCGCATTATTTTACAGTGTTGTGGGCCATATTGATACCATGTCTTTAGAGGATCAGAGGGCTTTGAATGTTGAACAATATGCAACCATTTGATTGCCAAAAGTCATCACGGAAATATGAAAACCAAACTTCCGAAACTTATGATCCCAAATCATGGCAAAAGGCAGCCCATCAAACAGTCGACTGTTTGACCAACCTAAAGATCAAAATAATGCACCATTCTCTGTGTACGCCTAATTCGAGATCCCTTTGTCCACCAGAGACCAAATTAGGATAGATCAAATATATTGTCCGTAGTTCAAATTAGGTGTATATCCAGAAAAGTGCACTTTTTTGGGGTGTCATGTTTGAGCTACTGCCGCAGCCATACCACAAAACTAAAATCCATTCTGTAAAAGCTATTGTTAATTAAAAATGCCAAATTTTACGAATATGACAATGGTTTGCATCGGGCAACACTAAATGTTGCCAATTCTCAATAATTAAGGAGCAACCCTCGTACCACACACCGAAAGGTATAATCGGTCTATAAATGATTGTTGCTATTGTAACTGCAAAAAATGTATGTTGGCATTTTATTTTTAACTGAATTTTGGATCGCTTTAGTTCTCACCATACATGCAGTATTCTATACATGCAAGCATTGCCAATGCGTCAATTTTTAGGCTTTATGATTGGAATCAGAAAAATAAAATTAATTTAGATGAAAACAAATATCTAACGGTGTCTAAAACTAATTGAAACGAAATCCATATTATGTCATTTCAAAGTAAAAATATAATAGAATCAATATTGATTACTACACCAGGTACAAAAGCTGGGACATAAAATGTAGTGGAACAAGCAAAAAAAAAGAATAACAACATATAATGGGACTACGATTGACCTGCATAATTTGCAGAATATTTGTTTGATAAAGAATTTATATGCATTGATTTTTTATTATATATGTTCCTTATGTTGATTCTAGGTAACAAAATGGTAACAATGACGTCAGAATCTGACAAAGCGTCATCGTCAGTATCTAAAAAGGCCAATTCAACAACAATCGCTCCAATCACAGAAGTGGCACCAAATATTTTAGTTTATAAAAAAGTATGACCTAATTAATGGAGCACACATAAAACTGAAATAAAATTTCAATTGAATCTCATTCCATGTGTTCATTTAGATGGAAGCAATTGTCGATAAGATGCAAGGTGAAAATGGTGGCGTTTCGGTGAGAACAGTAAAAGCTTTTATAAGCAAAGTCCCATCAGTGTTTACGGGCGCTGATCTCATTTCATGGATACTCAAAAATTTGGATGTTGAAGATGTCACCGATGCAATACACTTGGCACACTTACTATCATCACATGGATATCTATTTCCGATCGACGATCATCAACTAACAGTTAAAAATGACGGCACATTTTATAGGTATTCTTTTCAAATGTAACATTTCAATTTGCAAACTACTGAGTTAAGAAATATAATTCATAATTATGTTGAGACATTTGAAAACAAAAATTGCAATAAATAAAATATTATATTCTCTGTGAATTAGATTTCAAACGCCATACTTTTGGCCATCGAATATGTGGGAACCAGAAAATACGGACTATGCCGTATATTTGTGTAAGCGAACAATGCAAAATAAAACACGGCTCGAATTAGCCGACTATGAGGCGGAAAACTTAGCACGTTTACAAAAAATGTTTTCCAGAAAATGGGAGTTTATATTCATGCAGGCCGAAGCCCAGAGTAAAGTGGATTGTTGATTAAAAATTCAATTCCATTCTTTCAACTATTTCCATTCTTTTCTATGTGATCCAACCTAGGTAAAGTGGATAAGAAACGTGACAAACTCGAACGCAAGGTTCTTGATTCGCAAGAGCGAGCATTTTGGGATGTACATAGACCGATGCCTGGTATGTTTTTTGTTCATCGTAACAACCAAATGTTGAATTTTTCGCCGAATTTTTACGATGTTACAAATACTACTTATTTGCTACTGATTTAGTTTTAAATTGTTTCTCTTAATTCTCTAAAAATAAAAATCGAAATAATCGCAATCAATGTTTGAATAGGTCTGCTACATTGGGTTGGTTTTCAGTTTTATCGTCTTCTTTCGCGAATCTATTCGTCAGTTCAACATACTTTTGAATTGCTGCTTCAACATCTGATGGAATCATGGTTGTGTCTTTCATAGTAACGTACCATGTGATTCGCGAAAGAAGAAGATAAAACTGAAAACCAACCCAGTGCGTAGCAGACCTATTCAAACATTGATTGCGACGATTTCGATTTTTATTTTTAGAGAATTAAGAGGAACAACTTAAAACTAAATCAGTAGCAAATAAGTAACAGCGTGAATGAATGAATAAAACATCTTTTTCGAACGTTTTTTGTCGTTTTCCCATTTCATTCTATCAACCAAGGATGTGTTAACACAACGGAAATGGACATTAAAAAAGCGTATCGTCATGGCGCCTCAAGTCATGGGTCCGGTTCAGCTGGTGCTGCACTCAGCAATAATCCTATAGAGCAGAACAATAGACTGATTGCATTGCGCAAACAAAAACTCGAGCGTAATCACTTCATCAATTCATCACTTAATTTCCTTTGCATTACTTCCATTATATGTTTATTAATATCCATTACTTCCATTTTTTTCTATCCACCCGCAGGTAGAACAATAAAAGTTTCCAAAGCTGCCGATTCGTAAGTGTGATATTTATTTTTTCCAAAACCATTAAAGTCGATTGTTTACAAGTAATTAATATCGTTTCATTTGCAGCCTCGTATCGTACTATGAGCAATACAGTGAGTTCGATTACTTTTTAACTAGTCCGGAATTACCGAATCCATGGCAAACAGATAATACAGAATTGTGGGACTTAGAAAAAACAAGGTAAGTTTTCACAAACTCGCTCTTGAATACATTTATTTTGTCAAACTATTTATAAACTTATGAACTATTACAAAACATATCGAAACATAAAACAAACAACTTTTTTGGAAACAACAGTAAGGATGTTCCACTTCGAAGAGTGAAACGATGGGCCTTCGATTTGAGAGAGCTTTTAAATGACCCAATTGGGCATGAGCAATTTATTAAATTCTTAGAAAAAGAATACAGCTATGAAAACCTGAAGTAAGTAATGCACATCACCATAAGGCGTACTAACAAACAACACCAATAACATCGCTTATTTTGCAGGTTTTGGGAATCCGTTCAACAGATGAAAAAACTGCCACAATCCGAAGTCCGTGAAGCGGTTAATAATATATGGAAGGAGTATTTGTCACCGGATTCACCATTTCCGGTAAATGTTGATTCAAAGTCTATTGAAATGGCACGCGAAGCCGTACATGCACCCGGAGGACCAAATCGATGGTGTATCGACGTAGCCGCCTCACATGTATACCATTTAATGAAAAGTGACTCATATTCGCGTTATCTTCGTTCTGATATGTATAAAGAATATTTAAATGGATCCAAGAAGAAGGTAAAATTCAAGGCATACTTAAAATTACTATTCCATTACTCTACAATTCCTGATTCATTTTCCATTCTTTCCATTATCATCATTCACAATGAGATTTTCAAATGACGATGATAAATAATGATGGAAACAGAGCGTATGTGAGATAAAAAAAGAGAGCGTAGCGGTGCAGTGGAGGGCGCGTAATGGAACTACGTGCCCATCACATTTACAGAACTTTTGGCAACACTGTTCGTAGTGTTTTGACATTTCATGAAATGTGACATTAATGTTCGTTCATTTGAACCGTGTTTGAGTTTTTGAAATAAAGTGATGAAATTCTAATTTATTATTGTGAGTTTGATATATATTTTATTATTATGATAAAATAACAGTGAAAAAAATGTGTGAAAACATATGTAAGTATTGAAAATTTCAAAAAAATTAGTTTAAATTTCTTGAATTGAATTGGTAAAATTTCTTATTATTTACAAGGTGCGTTGTTCTTTAAGGAGTCAGTCAAAAATATATTTCTTTTTACTACATGTGTTTGTTATGAGTATCTCTGAGCGGTGCAATGTGAGTGTGTAAATGTGTTACGGCTGGAACAAAAATGTGCTAGCGGTGGCACAAGTGTATTTACTCGACCGTAATCGACAGAACGGATAACTAACTTTCAATAATTCTGAGGAAAACTCAATAATATTTTTTAAAAATATTGAACTTAATGACGCTTAATGAAGTAATAAAAAAGAAATATATTTTTGACTGACTCCTTAAAGAACAACGCACCTTGTAAATAATAAGAAATTTTACCAATTCAATTCAAGAAATTTACACTTGTCTTTTTGAAATTTTCAACACTTACATATGTTTTCACACATTTTTTTCACTGTTATTTTATCATAATAATAAAATACATATAAAAACTCACAATAATAAATTAGAATTTCAAAAACTCAAACACGGTTCATATCAACAAACATTAATGTCACATTTCATGAAATGTCAAAACACTAATAACAGTGTTGCCAAAAGTACTGTAAATGTGATGGCGCCACCAGTACTAAAATACTACACTGCGCTAGGATGAAAGAGAGTGTGGGTGTGTCTGGCCGAATGAATGACTGAGTGAGTGAGAGATGATTGGGAAACCATTTGAATGTAAGAAACTATATAGTTTGACCACACAGTCGCAACAGCAAACAGATTGCTGACAAAAATTGAGATTTGGTAGTAGTGGATATGTTGGCATTGATGCCACTACAAGCGGTACAACCTCCACCACATCGACGACAAATGCCACCTCGGCGTAGGTCTCAAAGTGGACGAGGACGGCAACAACGGCAACAAGGGTGACGAGGACGGCAACAACAACCGTTGCCAGTGCCACGCGGTTGTTTGTTCGAGACGCACAGAAAATATGACTGGTAAATTTACATATATTTTTATTCACAACGCATATTCATTCATTCACCACTAAACTGAATTTCAATCGGTGTACGAATTGTTGAATTCGCCAAATTCATGGGCTATAGCGTCATCTGTGGTTTCGATAAGTTGGTAAATGCAATGAAGCAGTTGGTAAAACTTATTCAACAAATAGTCACTTTTGAAAAATATGCCTCAGAGATGTCAAAAATGGTAAATTTAATTCGTTGTTGGTTGATTTAATATTAAATCTACCAAACTTGAATTAAAAATACCACATTTTTTCTTTCTGTGCAACATATAAAAAATCCGTATGCATCGGCCGGTTTCAGAAGCAAATCCAGAACAAAGACAAAAAAAATACAAGAAGCAGGTAATACCCAAAACAACAGTTATATTCAGTCGCAACATAAATGCAGCGAGAAATATGACTAAGAAAGGATTGTACATGTTGAATCATTTACTCATGCCAAATTGTTTTCGACCATTCAGGCATCAACTCCATTATTACTACAAATAAAATCAAAAAATCAAAAAGCACGGACGTCTACGCGAACATTCTCATAATAGAAATTTCATTGTTTCAAACAGACAATATATTGAACTAACTGGTCATAAGTTATTGTTATAATAATGATCAATCACTTGTATTAAAACAATAACTATTATTATTTAAGCCCATTTAGTGGACGATACAGATTTACATTTTGCAGTAACACATTACAATTGTAACGAAGCATTACTGTAATGCTATTACAATTGTAATGTTAGATTTATGCATTACTAGTAATAGCTATTGCTATTCTTATAGCCTTACTGGCAATGCTTCGTTACAATAATAATGTGTTACTCAACGCTGCCGCTAATATCAAAAATCTAACATTAATATTGAGACTTTTCAACACAACTTTAGGTTGAAAATGTATTTACAATAGATGGCGGGTGTGTCTGCTCTAAGCTCATCATTGAAATTTCTCATCAACCCAATCAATTTCAATGATGAGCTTGGAGCAGACACAAACGCCATCTATTGTAAATATATTTTCAACTTAAAGTTGTGTTGAAAAGTCTCAATATTAATGTTAGATTTTTAACAATACGGGTAACACATTGTTATTGTAACAAGACATTATCGGTATTAGGTATTGAAATTGTAATGTTAGATGTTAGCATTACATTAATAGCTATTATAATTTTATTAACTATTACAAACATTTATGTTAATGTAATGGTTAGTAACATTACAATTTTAATGCCGGTAAATCTGTAGTGGACGATGCTAAAAAGTACTAGCCCAAGTCAGTATAATACTCTTTTCGAAGAGTGTACACGCTCTTCTCACACTCTTCGTATAGTTTTATTCGACTCCCTTCTCACACTCTTCTCACACTTTTGCATAAAACATGTATATTGAGTGAGAACTGCTGTCACTGCATTCCAGTGGAAGTAATGTTTGTATTTTGATATTTGAACGTTTATAGCATTCGTCAGCTGTGTCAAAATACAACAGAACGACAATTGCTGTTGCAACAGCTAATTCATTTTTTTGTATACGTTCATTTTTTTCAAAATGTCAAAAATTAACAAAATCAAAAATTATTAATCAGTGGAAAAATTTATTATAAAGAAAAAAAAGAAAATTTTTTAGAGAAAAAAATTGATGCTCAGTTAAAAACAATATACGTGTTTTATGCAAAAGTGTGAGAAGAGTGTGAGAAGGGAGTCGAATAAAACTATACGAAGAGTGTGAGAAGAGCGTGTACACTCTTCGAAAAAAGTATTATACTGACTTGGGAGAAATAGTAAGTATAAAAATTTCTTTCACAGTGATCAACGATCTCAACACTTCTACTACGACTACTACCGAATCTCAAATTAAAGCAATGTTGTTGTGGTCATTGATTTTGCGCTTAAACTATATACTTTCTTTTTTTAATTTCATTTTCCATTCTGTTCCATTACCAATTGATTAATTTCCATTTTTTCATTCTTTCCCTAGGTAAAATCCATTCCAAATTTATTTGGCGTAAAACGTTAAATGTGTTTTTTTATATGCAAACTTACATTAAAAAAATATTATATTTTAAATGTATATGTTTATATAAATGTGTCGTAATCATATTCTCGAAAGTGAAATTTGTGTTTTTCAATCAGAAAAAAAAGAAGGAAAGAAACGTTAGAAGATTAAAAAAACATTAAAAAAGTAATCAGAACAATAATGCAACAAACATGATTGATTGTAATATAAACAAACATATTAACAAAATAAAAATGAAAACCACCTTGAGGTAATACTATTGAAAATTCAAAAACAACTTTCTGAACACACAAAAAAAACATTTCATGTTAATGTTAATGTTCACTCAGTGCTAGGGGCGCGTCAAGGAACAATTTGAAATACAAATTCACCCATTACCAGGCACAAATTCACTATAGTTTCAGTTATTTTTACGGTTGCCATAGCGTAACATTCAGGTGTGAATACATGGAAAAGAGGAACGACAATCATTAGTATCAATTGAGTTGTATATAAAATATCATTTTTTTAAATTAAAAACTTTACTCACCTACGGGCTCCTTCCCTCCGTACTACCGTTGTACTGTTCTTATGAACGCACAACTAGGCCACAGATTTGTGTAATACAAATAGTGTCAAGCCTAGCTAAGCTAACTAATCGTTAGAATATTTGTTTTATCTAATAATTTATGGATTCAATGCTGCTGCTTGTCAGTTGACATTGTTTGGTGGTCTTCTCAACGAATCAGGCACTAGTACGCCAAACATTGGACAAAGTCCTTTGAAGCAAAAACATTAAAAAATGAATATACTCTATTTTCAATTGATTCATACCTTTGAGCATAATGCATTTTGCAGCAGCAATATCGCGGTGCCAAACAACTGTCTGTGGAGCAGCAACATCACCCTGAACATTTGATGGCCAATTTTTGTAGGTAACATTAACCTTTGACATTAAACGCCCATTCCGAAGTATTCTCGCCACATCCTGATAATTGTATAGCGACTGAGTCCGGTAGTCCAGCAATCGGTTTCGCTTTGCAACCGTAGCACACTTTGAATCGATGCGGTTTTGTGTTCGCTGGAAATCGTTCTTGGCAATTCGCGCATGTTTGTGATGTTCCCCATTCATCTTCCAATTTCACCACTGAATGGCCAAGTTTCTTGACGCTCACCAAAAATTTACGCGATCCTAGACATCTCTTTCGTCTCTTCAAACCAAATGGCCGAGTGGGTGCCATCTTCGGTGCACCAAAGAAAAACATTAACGGCTCTTTGTTGGTCACTGTCACGGCGATGTTATCATTTACTTGGTTCGACTTCATGTAATGATCAAAATCCAGTCGTGAATATTTACGCGATACTCAATGTACCATTGCCATGTTGAATTACGCGGTGATGGTGGACCGAATGGGTATGTCTTCAGATGATTCTTTTCTTCGATATCAAACCATCCAGCCAGAGAGTAGAAAACGCTGCCGCTATAGTAATACTATATTAACAGTGCCTATAATAGACCAAGAGCCACTCTAACAAGTAACTTTTTTTTTGCTTTATGTCAGAAAACTATATTGAACCATGTAGCTAGACATACACTAAACAAATAATTTTACGTCTGTCATTACAGCCACCCACTTCGCGAAATCTGCACTATTATTCGCGGATAGAAAACACATCAATTAATAAAGCGAGCTGCATGTTTGATTTTCTGGAATATATTTTTTCTTTGCTCTTCGATTAAAATTTCTGCATGAAATTCCGCATTGTTTACAAAATCTGCATGAATGAATTATGTAAAAAATACTATCAACTTTTTTGTCAGCTTTATGTCTGAAATTTTAAACATCGATTTTTAATCATAAAATAACACTAAATTATAAAAATCTGCACTTAAATACACATATTTATTGTTTTCTGCATAAACAAAATTACATGTTTAAGCAAAGTTTAATGCTTTTCATTCTCGGAGAACTGATACAAATAAACGAAAATAAAAAAATAGACACAAATTAAGAAAAAAATGCACAAAATATAAACATAGATCACAAACACAATAAGATGAAAACACTTCTATCACAAATCAAATGAAATAGTAATGAAGAACGCATTATAATTATCACGTTTTACCTCAACAAAGTGACTCTGTATTCTAAATCGAATGATGAAATTTATTTCCAATGTGACATCAAATATTTTCCCGATCGAAATGTTGTTGGAATATTCACAGTAAATTTTATCAACACTCTGATATTTCGAAATTAAAACAAAAATGAACACAAAACCAACTGTGATCGCCCAAACCACGCTACAGATAGATACTCACATATAATTCTCAAGAAATCCTCTTGAAAACAAAACAAAGTTTTATTGTAAACAAAATCGGTTGGTGTGATAGTTGTTTATACTTACAATACTGTCACAAGATGCGAGCACATTTTTAATACATATAAATGAATATCGTTGGATTTGGTTTGACACATATACACCGCGCGAATAGAAAATTGTCAGAAAGATGTCAGTTGCATTTCGAAAATTTAAAATACTAATTCCAAAAATAAAGAAATATAAATGCAATAAATGACGTATTAAAGAGTTCTTCTGCAGAGTTTTAAATTAAATTATGCAAATCTCTTTCCAAATAATTTGTTTATTTTTTATTTGAGCGTAACATTTAGATTTTCAATTTAAAACTTAATGTGTTGAGTTGTGTTCACATTATGTTGTCAAATGAAATATTATTGAAATGAGAGGAACAAGTGGAAGTGTAAGAAACAAGTAGATCCATTCCATTGGAATTCGTGGAAACTATGCATATAATCTCCGTTCCATTACACGAAAATGACCACCAGAATGGGCCAAAAGGTAACATTTTTCAACGTTAGAATGTGCTAAAAACATTTCATGTTAATGTTCACTCAGTGCTAGGGGCGATTCACTTCAAAAAATTACTTTTTAATTATTTCGATTATTTGTGAATTCTTTCGATTATCGTTCGATTCTTATACACAATATTTTTCATTCTAACATCAAAAGTTGACTTTATTTGAAAGTGTCGGAGAACTATACACAAATGAATCACACACAAAATCGAAAAAAACAGACAATATATTTAGCTGCTGTCATCTGGATATTTCAGCTATCTATATTGACGATATCTAGATGAGCTGTGATATACAGATGACGACAGCTAAATATATTGTCTGCGAAAAAATATCAATTCTAATCCTAAATATTCTGAAAAAATCCTGAATTGGATTGAAACTTTATTTTACAGTGTTTGTGCGACTTTCTTCGATTCTGTGCGGCTTACTAATTTTCGTATTGTTAATTTTTCACAGTATATTTCCAATTACTTCTGAAAATATAAATGAACGCTCTAGAATAAAAACAACTTATTGTTTGGTCGCATATCGAAACGCGTCTTAAAACGGTTGCATATCAAAGCGAGATAATATTTTGTTAACAAAGGAATAAAGAACATTGACTTTTTATTATACAAAATATGTAAATTTTGATAACTAGCTACTGTTCTAAGGGGTGTAATGCGCTCAATAAGCGTAATGCTTTGTTTGCCGAACTTCGTATAGACAGTGCCATCTATATATAGAATGGGATATTATTTCACAAGTTTGAGAATGAGCGCATTCAAAAATTGTTGAAACCAAAAATTGTTGAAAAATAATTTAATAAATTGTTTCATTTTTTTGTTTTGAAAATGAAGTTAGCACAATTAGCATTAGATAATTTCTATTTAAAAAAATAAATTTATATGCGTTTTAATTTAACTTAAAAAGCCTCGGGTGTAGCGTGTGTAGATCTTGTAGAAATGATATTGTTAAAATTCCATACGTAAACTTATAAGTGTGAGTGTGACATTTGACAGATAGATACAAAACGTAATG
>NW_022202039.1:0-6453 GCF_009176525.2 Contarinia nasturtii | reverse complement strand
CGTACGGCGGACAACGTACGACGTACGACGTGGAACAGACCCACAACAACCATGCTCAAAACGGCCTGATTCGGGTTCTCTGACCTCAGAAACGTCCAGAAAACATGTTTTTGAAGTTTCGTAAATTTTGACCTATTGCAATACTTTCCCCTTTCACACTAGGTGTGTGCGGAAAAGTAAAAAGTTGCATTTTCTTAATGGAAGAATCATCAAACAGCGCGTCCCCTATTTCAATTGGCCCGAAATAGACTTTTTGTGACAGGTTATAGTTTCTGTATTATGAATGTAATATATGCCAAAAACGGATGTTACAAGATAAAATATTTCACATTTTCAGCATCATTAATTGCAATGGATTGACGAATCGAAAAAAATTGTAAATTTCAAATTTTCTTCCATTTTTTTCGGTAATCAAAGTTAAAAACCACGAAAAACTCAGACCGTGTCGTTCTTGTGGTTTTGAATTGTTGGTCATTGCAAATCACACAACGAAATACAGCGTGTTCCTGTCATAAGTAGCAGTTTTATTGCAACAAAAAGTACACCACACAATTTTATCACAAAACGGAAATGTCTGTATGAATTAAATGAGAAATGTGCATGAAAAAGAGCCACGGCATTGATAAAATCGACTTATATATAAATACGCATTTATTATGACCAAATTCAGCAGTATTTGCATAGCCGTTTGTCGTTATTTCAGTTTTTGTGCCGTTAAAATGTCTGTGAATAAAAACAATTTAGAAAGTGATATAAATTTGTTGTTTCAGCGTCCAAATGAGCCGCTGTTCACTGCAAAGGATGATGGCAAGACGGCATTTAATATGCCACTGGATTTCTACACAGATCGTTATAAGACAATTGGAGTCAATGTGCGTACCCGTTTTGATGACAATGTTGAGCGATACGTCAATTTACGATCAGTTCAACATCCTAATCTTGATTTCACCAAACCGGTGAAACGTCGCGGACCATTTTCACTATTCAATCAAAATCATCAAAAAATTGCCGGACAATTGATACAAATTCTAATGGATGCAAGCGAACGTGATTTTGTTTCACTATCAGCCTACATAAAGGATCGCGTTAATCCGTACTTATTTTTGGTTGGACCACATAATTCAACAAAAGAAAAATTTGTTTTCATTTTAAAGTTTTGGTTTTTTATTTTCAGTATGCGTTGGCAATTGCGGTGCAACATCGACGAGAAACGCAACATATTGCATTGCCATCAATTGTTCAACAATTTCCCGATCAATTTGTCGATTCGTCGGTTTTTCCAGAAGCTCGTGAGGAAGGCACTATTGTCCCGTCTGCGAGCCGTATACCAATTCAAATTGAATTGAATTTTACGGGATCGGAACGAGATCAAGAACAGCGGCTCGCTTACTTTCGCGAGGATATCGGAGTTAATATGCACCATTGGCATTGGCATCTTATTTATCCTGGTAGAGTGTTGGAATGTTGTTATTATTGGCTATTGGTACTTGTACTAATATTTTTATATTTGTATATTACATTTCAGCTGAAGGTCCAATGAACATTGTAGCAAAGGATCGTCGTGGCGAACTATTTTATCATATGCATAATCAAGTAATGTGACATTTTTTTTACTAATTTTTATGAATTTCTATTGATTTTTGGGAATTTTCACTAATTTTTCTAACCTTTTCTTCAATTTGCCTTTATTTTTATGACTTTCTCTTGATCTTCATGAATTTACATTCATTTTTATGATTTTTTTGTGCAATTTCATGAACTTACTTTATTTTTCAAAAAATTTCCTTCATGTTCCATATAAAAAAAATCAAAATTCTTATTATTTACCAAATCTTTCATTTTTCTTTCGCTTAAAATAAAAGCTATTGGCCCGTTATAACACTGAACGCTCTTGCAACAATTTGGAACATGTCAAATCGTTGGGTAATTTACGTGAACGCGTTCTTGAAGGATATTTTTCGAAAATTGTTCGAAGTTTAAGTAATCGTGCATACCCAGCTCGGCCGTAAATACATACACCGTTATTTTAATTCTGACCATGAGAAATATCTTTTTTTGTTTTGTTTTAGTGACGGTGCCATTTTGAAGGATATCAATCGTGATGATCAAATCGTTGAAATTGTTCAATTGGAACAATTACGTGATCGCATTTATCAAGCAATTGATCAAGGATATGTCATTGAATACGGTACAAATCGTCATATTCCATTGAATGACGAAAAGGGAATCGATGTGTTGGGCAACATTTTGGAATCAAGTGCCATTTCCCCAAATCGACAACTCTATGGTAGCCTACACAACAGTGGTCATGTTGTAAAGTGCACAAATATTTTTGAATCAATATATCTAATGAAATTAATGTAATACCATTTTTACGATAGGTAATCGCATTTGTTCATGATCCTGAAAATAAGCATCTCGAAGACTATGGAGTAAAAATGCGTAAAATAGTTGTCATGAAATTTAAAAATAATTGATTTTCATTTGAAATTTAGGTGATGGGAGACGTAACGACCGCAATGCGTGATCCCGTTTTCTATCGATGGCATGCCTTCATAAATTCAATGTGCATCAAACTGAAGAATACACTTCAACCATATTTCTACAATGATTTAATGTACCAAGATATTCACGTAATTTCGATCGGTGTACAAATTACAACAAACGTACCAAATGCAAGGCCCAATGTTTTATTGACTTATTGGCAGAAGTCTGACGTTGATCTTGGAGCCGGACTCGATTTTGGACCCGGCAACGTTTATGCGCAAGTACGGTCCAATTTTGAATTTTTTTCTTCAATGTTTCGATCGGACACCGTTATCTTACCTTTTCATCTCTTACCATTGACTTCATCGCCTTTTTAGTTCACCCATCTGCAACATGCACCATTTGAGTATCGAATAAATGTGATCAACGAAGCACATACCATAAAATATGGAACGTGTCGTATATTTCTGATTCCAAAGTTTAATGAGCGCGACCAGCCTCTTACCTATCAAGAACAACGTCTTTCCGCAATTGAAATGGACAAATTTGTTGTTGCTTGTATGTACAAATGATTTTCTACACTCGTTTAGTTGAGCTACCTAATTTTTTGATGTTTTTGTTCAGTAAACCCGGGCCAGAATGATATTCGTCGACGTAGCGACAAGTCAAGTGTCACCATTCCATATGATAGATCATTTCGACGTATTGGAAGTCAATACCAACCAAAAGATGCCGAAGAGTTATCAGAATTTCAATTCTGTGGATGTGGTTGGTCCAACAAATTCCAAAATTAATGAAAGTATTAAATAATAACACCGAATTTTTTGTATAATTATAGGTTGGCCGCAACATATGCTCTTGCCAAGAGGAACCATGACCGGAACCCGATTTGATATTTTCGTAATGATAAGCAACTATGAATATGATCATGTCGAACAAACATCAAATAGGTACATTTTACGACTTCTCATTTGAATCACATTATTGATAGTGTGTTTTTTTATTTATTTATAGCAGTTCGCCGTGCAGTGACGCATTTTCATTTTGTGGCTTGAGAAACAAAAAGTATCCAGACTTGCGCCCTATGGGCTATCCATTTGATAAAAATGCCCAACTTGTGAACAATCAAAATGTTAACAGCTTATTTGAATTTAAACAAAACTTATCAAACGCTACACTGACCGAATGCACAATTCGCTTTACAAATACAGTCATCGATCGTAAATCTTAAGAATATTATTGTTTTGAAAAATGGATTTTAATTTTAGATGTCTCTATATTTCAATAAAATTTAAAAGCCATGGTAGAGTATATTTTTACTTTTCCGCACACACCTAGTGTGAAAGGGGAAAGTATTGCAATAGGTCAAAATTTACGAAACCTCAAAAACATGTTTTCTGGACGTTTCTGAGGTCAGAGAACCCGAATCAGGCCGTTTTGAGCATGTTTGGTGTGGGTCTGTTCCACGTCGTACGTCGTACGTCGTACGTTGTCCGCCGTACGCAAAATTTGTCCATCGATTATCTCACCCCCCAGAAAAGTTATTTAAAATCTGACTGTACAGGATGATTGGGGGTCCCGAGGAATAGAAATCATTAGATTTTGAGCGATTTTGGTCGATGGAAAAAATTGTCATGCCTGGAGTGATACCTATGAAAAAGAGTCCAATTTTCGTCCAAAAGTCATACTTAATGTAGACTCAAACACTCAAAAATATGTATTGGGGGGTTTTTTGGCACGAGAAAACCGAATCCGAGGTTAATTTTGAGATACAATCACTTTTACTTTTTCGCACACCTAGTGTAGGAAAGGTATTGTATTAGGCCAAAAAATTAAAGTCATCCCAAAACATGTTTTCTATGCATATTTGATGTAGAAAACACGATTGGAGATGATTTTGGTGCATATTAATGTGCGTCGCTGTGTGTGATGTGTCCTGTGTCCTGTGTCCTGTGGCGTGTTGCCAAAATTTGTTAACTCGATAAATCTTCTTCCAAAAACTCAATTCAAATTCTGATTTTGCAGGATGATTTGGGACTACTAGGAGACGTGCTGATTAGTTTTTGAGCAATATCTGTTGACCGGTGTAATTTTTTTTTTGTCCGAACGGAGTACGCACAATCCATACATTTTACTTGTTTGATCATTTTTCAACCATTTTGGTGACACGATGGTTTCGTGCTCAGATATGAAATTCAAAATCTGACTTTACGGGATGACTGGGCACTACGAGGAATAGATCTGGTCAAATTTCCAACGTCATTGATTGATCGGTGTAAAACTTAGACTCTGAAGAGGCACTTATGAGAAAAATGCCTTAAAATGATATTCTTTCAATTTGAACGCTGCAATAATGTGAGGTGGGGTTTTTTTGGCACGAGAAACCCGAATCTGATGTTAGTTTTAAGATGCAATCAAAGAGGTAATGTCAAATGCCCTTATAAAGTCCCTAACGCAGTTTCTTACACCCTTTTACTCACACACAAACAAAACAAAATGTCAAAAAACAGCTGTTCGAGCGAACCATTCATAACCAACTTCATGCTACTTGTAGATTTGGAATGAAAATAATGTTTGAAATTTCTTTGATATTTCGAAAAAATGAACTAATTATTTTGGAAATTTTTAATATGTTTAGAATAAAATAAATTTTTAAACATTTTTTGTACTAACAATATTTTAATAAACATTCACTTAAAATTTAATTTTCACAATTTCTATCAATTCACAAATTATGATTCTTAGCACTAGCATGAAGTTGGTAATATGTCAACCTTAAATCATTCATATAAAAACATATTGTGTTCACGCACACATAAATGTTGGGGACTTTTGACAATTCCACTTTTCACAGACTTTTCATACAAAAATCCACAAAAAATTTCATTTTTGTATGAAAGACTTGCCTTTGTGGTACCGTAATGATGTGAAACTTTGAACAGGCTATTTTTTTGATTGAAATTTCTTTAAACTTGGTGTGATTATTTATTTTGATAAGAAAATAATATTCACAAGTTTTCACGGTAATTTAAATTACTGCAACCATAGATAGACCATCATTTCTGTTTATTCCCAAAATTTCGGTTCCATGCGGAAAAGTCAGCTTGCGTACGTAAGCCTCTTTATGTTTATTTTGAGATTTTTCGTGTAATTTGTAATAATTAAAAGATAATTGTTTTCTACTATTTACAAATAAAGTGTAAAATATAGTAAAAAATTATTGTCTTTCAAAAAAAAGAAGTAAAATAAAGGACACCATACTAGTTGTTTCCATAATTTTACTTGTATAGTCCCCAACAGTTCTATGTGCACTTTTGACAATTGGTTGGCAATATTGCTTCTGTTCCAATATAGTCATCCTACTCTCTCTACAATGCTATTAAGAAGAATGCGATGATAAACAAATAAAAATGTAAACAAGCCACACGCGACTGCGAAATGCCGAATATGGGCTTATGTGTATTCATGCGCGTCTCTCTCACTCATATGCATTCATACTTGAACATAATATTGCGCAGTAGAAATTTCGCGATCATAGGCAATACGTGTGTCGAGTGAGAACTTTATTCCGAATGTGAACCAATACATACGCACGCATGTTTAGCATGTCGCTTGTTTACTTTTTCATTGGTTTGTCATTAATGCGTCGCATAAAATAAGTAAATGTATTCAGGGTTGTATAATACTTATTATCCAATTCCTTTCAGGACTTCATTTTTAAAATGAATTGCATCTATTTTTTTTTGTCAATGTTGAAATAAATATATCTAATTTTTTTTGAATGGCTGGAATATTGAGAATAAATTAAATAAAAACTGTAATAAAAACGGTCTGTTTTTCTCGCATTTCCGGTTTGAAAAACTACCAATCGATTTTTCTCGCTTTTCCGATGGAAATATCGAAAAAATAAAAAAATTAGGCTGGGCATGTTACCCCCATATGTGCTCAACACCCAGAACACTTTGG
>NW_022202038.1:0-2797 GCF_009176525.2 Contarinia nasturtii | reverse complement strand
GGGGGGGGGGGGGACACGAGCTTTAGTATTGCTAATTTTTCCTAGTTGGTGTCTACCTCTAGGAAAATTATATTGTGATAAAAAGTCCATTGAAGGAACAACAGATAATTCTTTAAACGGTGGTTTTTCTGTAGAAATTTTTTTGTTATCAATCTAGTCACTAGATTCTAGTGCAAAATATCTGCATTACAAATTATTTTCCATCTTCTGAGAAAGTTATGTTTTCATATTATAAACTTTGATTCTATATTATAAATTAGATTATAAACATATTAGTCCTTGAAATTTACATGTCAAACTCGCGCAATACCAAAAAGTATGAAATTGCATTCTTCATTATCTGAAATGCACGCAATCAAGTAAATGATTTGGTATCATGTGGTTTACACTTTACATTTAATTTCGAAGTTTAATCACCTTCATAAAAACTTCATGACTGCAGTGCGCTCCAACAAGTCCTTTAAGATGAATCTTCTTTTGACCCAAAGTCATCATTAGCGGTAACTTTTTTTGTTCGTCGATCGCCAAATTGTACCAAGCAAGTCCATAAAATGCATCTCCCACATCTTCATAACGTTGAGTTATTCGTTGTCCAAAATGTGAAAATAAAAATAACCAAAAAATGACTATAGCCATTGGAAATAGTACTATGAGCACATTTTCCAAGTCTCCAGCAATAAGTACCTAAGAAATATAGTCGTTTTATAATGCGTGTCTCAATAAAATTCAATAGAATGAAATTATGCAAAAAGAAGAAGACATTATATTGAGATATTTTCAGCCATCTCAGGCCTTGAGCCTCAGAGAGCTAACGTCAGGGTCTAAAATGGAGCAACAATAATAGAAATGATTGTTATAGCTATAAAAACACATCCATTATTACATCCAAAATAATAATCACTGTTTTCGATCCATTTCGCCTGACGTTAGCTGCTTGAGCCGATTCAGCTAGCTCAAAATATCAAAAGGTAATATCTGAAAATAATTAATAATCGCATCGAGTTAAATTGCAAAAATAAGCTGCAAAATGTCAACACGGCGTACAGAAGATAGGTGAATATAGAAACACTATTCAAATCGGAGAAACGATTCGTAAATCTGAATTTAAAAAAAGACAATATGTAAAGGTGGGATTAACATTAAACCAAATAAGTAACTTAACTCCATCGCCTCCGAATGGAATTGAATGATGTTGATAAGTTTCTTTTTAATTTCGATTCGATCGTTGGCCGAGAGTTTCTCATTTTCGATTCCTACAAGATTCAGACGATGTAAATTTCCTTCCAGATCCGAAATAAAATCAGTGACGAATAAGCAAAATCCAATAGTGAAAGACAATGTTATAACAAATTGTTCCGATGAAATAGTAATTGTTATGCCTTCAATGATCATGGCAGTCGAATAACCAACAGGCGTTGTCGAATTAAATGGAAATCTGAAAATTAGCAAATTATTTAAAAATATGATATGTACAATAAAATGTTATGGCTTACAATGCTGGGTATGCCAATCTTCGGTTGAAATATAATATTTGATAATTGTTATCAGAAACGGCAAAATGATCAAGATAGGTACTTGAAGATTTATGAGAATAAAATCTGCTCGTTTTGTTAGCATTTCAATTTTCTCACTGGTTTTTTCGTAGATTATCTTAGCCACCCGATCCTCGCTTCCTATTTTATAATTTAAAGGAATAAACTATTAATTTTTTTGGTTTTTCTTTTCAAACGATATGCGTACTTTTTTCAACTATAGCCTCCAAATCTGAAATGAGACCGATGAATTCACTTTCCTTCCATATATAATACGAGTACCATGTTATTACCAACACTGCACATAAAACAAAAAAAAAACTTTCGGTGTATTCGAAAAATGTTCGAGCAGTAAAAGCGAAAAACAAAAAAACTGTCAGAAAATAATTTACAAGGAAAACAAAACAACCACCGATTTTTAGGAATTGGAGAATTTTTTCACGACGACTCGATTGGCATAATATTCCGTACCAATGTAAAATGTTCTTTAATGATTCAAACAACTTCATTTTTTTTGCTTTCGATTTTTTTTCGCTTTGAATCACTTCACTGTAGCTTTAGTAACTGCATCGGTTGTCATTTGGCGCCCGCTTTTATAGGAATTTTTAACTTGTAAATTATGCATAAATATTAGAAATTGCATAATATTCAGGTTAATGCGAATAAAAACAGATGAAATATATATCATCAAATTACATTTTCCGATTTAAAATGTACAATAGTTGTGACAAAATGTGTATGTGCAGGATAGAAGAATTTCCATAAATTCGATTTAAATTCGTTTATTAGCTTATAAACGTATTCAGAATCGCATTTCAATGATGAAGTGTTCAAAAATATACAGCGTTACAGCTGAAAAACATTGTTTACTTTCCCGCAATTTTCCAAAAATATATCATGTACTTCAGTTGTTTGATGTTGATTTGTTAAATGCATTAGCTCTAATTTGTTTTAAATGTACTTTCAATATCGAATGGACAATAGGCAAGGATTCGACAACAGAAACGTCATCAAAGTGTAATTTGGGACTGTAAAAGTGAACGTGTCCATTCAAAAATAGAAGTTAATTAAACTGTGTTCTTAAAAATTCAGACGTATCATTTCTCCTTTGCATTTCACAATTCAAATAATAGTCAAAATCGATTTTAGACAGTTGATTCGCTCATCTTGGTTTTACCTTATTCTTCCAATTTATAATTCCATAGCTGAAATGTGTGTAAAAAAAAGGTCTTAATAATACAAGTTTGATTTAATTAAGTTTTGAA
>NW_022202037.1:0-7085 GCF_009176525.2 Contarinia nasturtii | reverse complement strand
TGAGTACTACACACAATTTTAATGATGAAAAATATTCAAAACAGCTGTTTATCCATTCACAAAATGTAAATGGATTAAAAACAAAAATACCGGAGTTTGTGGCGGAAATTCTAGTGCACCATTCGCAAATTTACATGCTGCGAGAGACTCATCTGAATGACGCCATCAATTCGAATGACTTGTTTCCGCAGATGTACGATGTATATCGTTGTGATCGGTCACCAAACACTGAGAGGGACCAAGTTCATCGCAAGGAGAATGGAGGAGGAGTTTTGATCGCTGTTAACAACAAGCTGAAGTCGGTTTGCATTGGGACGGGTGACCTGTTCGGTGCGGAACAGATTTGGGTAAAAGTATCTGGACTAAAACGAAATATCATTTTGGTAGAATTATATATTCGGCCAGACTCAACACTCAAGGTATATGAAAACAACATGAATGCCTTGAGAGTAATTGCATCGAAGTTAAGTATAAATGATGTTTTAGTAGTTTCCGGTGATTTTAATTTGCCCAAATTGATTTGGTTTGTTGACGATAATGAGGACCCGGACATAGCAATTGCTATCAATGCGGCCAGTGAAAAAGAGAAGATAGTGCTGGATACTTGCTACGATCTTGGTCTTCTTCAGATAAACAAATGCTACAACCAAAATGGTCGTATGCTTGATTTGATCTGGACAAATGATGTTGAGCTGTTTCAATGCACAATGAGTGACTTTCATTTATTGAATTTTGAGAAGCACCACAATGCAATCGAAATCAAATATAATGAGCCTGTCATCAAAACAGTTGAAACTAAGCAAACATATAGAGATTACATAAATGCTGACTATAAACAAATAAATGAGTCACTTCTAGATGTAAACTGGATTAAGGAATTCGATACAAATTCATTAGAAATAAAACTAAACAATTTCTATACAATTATAAAGTCAACAATCGAAAATCATGTCCAGTTAAAAACAAAAATCATCAGGAAGCAACCGATATGGTTTAATAGGCCACTAATCGAGTTGAAAAACAAAGTCAGCAAAGCTCATCGGATTAAAAATATGGTCAAAACAATTGAATCAGTAGAAGATTTTAAACAATTAAGAAGAGAATATAAACGCAGTGCACGGTCAGCACTCAATGATTACAGAATTGAGATGGAGAATCTGATAGACAATGATCCAAAGAAATTTTTCAGACATGTGAATTACAAAAAAGGGAAAAGTGATGATCTGCCTCATGAAATGTCTTATCTGGATATGAGGGCAGAAGACCAGTCTACGATCGCTGGTTTCTTTGCAAAGCATTTTTCTTCAGCCTACAGCTCTTTGAAGGGAAATCTACAATTGGATAGCTCGGAGTTTGAAAATATTAGCAACATTTGTGCTGAAATATCACCGATTGAAATAACTGAAGAGCTTGTTGGACAACAAATTGACATGCTTCCGGATGATCTAGTCAGTGGTCCCGATGAAATACCAAATAAATTTATCAAGCATTGTTTGGTTTCATTGCGGGGGCCAATCACAACATTGTTAAGAGAATCTCTTGAAACATACACTGTACCACAGATTTGGAGAACGTCTTTTGTCAGACCGGTTTACAAAAACGGTGACAGAAACAACGTTCAAAATTACCGTGGTGTCGCTCTTCAGTGTATAGTGTCAAAAATTCTAGATTCGATAGTCACGAACCACAACGATAGTATTATCGTTGACCTGTTCTTGATGAATCCATGTTGACTTTCGTGGACGATGTTCTTCAAATATAGATTGAGATGGTCTGTGACGATCGAATCGAGGATCTTTGACGTAATACACTGTAAAGCAACACCACGGTAATTTTGAACATTGTTTCTATCACCGTTTTTGTAAACTGGTATGACAAAGGACGTTCTCCAGATTTGCGGTACAGTGGCAGTTTCAAGTGATTCCCTTAACAGTGTTGTGATTGGCCCCTGCAATGAAATCAAACAATGCTTGATGAATTTGTTTGGAATTTCATCAGGACCACAGACTAGATCATCCGGCAGCATGCTTATATGTTGACCGACAAGCTCTTCGGTTATTTCAATCATTGATATCTCAGCACAAATATCACGTATCTTTTCTATTTCTGTGCTATCATATCGCAGATCACCTTCTAAAGAGCTGTAAGCGGTGCCAAAATATTTTGCAAAAAAACCAGCAATTGTTAATTGATCGCTTGCTTTTTCATTCAAATAAGTCATCTCATGTGGTAGATCTTCACTTTTCCCTTTTTTGAAATTCACGTGTTTAAAGAATTTCTTTGGATCATCATCTATCAGCTTCTCCATCTCTATTCTATAATCTCTTAGAGCTGAGCGCGCACATCGCTTATATTCCCTTCTTATTTCTTTGTAATGTTCTATCGATTCGACAGTGTTTAGCGTTTTTTTGTTATGATGTGCTTTGCTGACTTTATTCTTCAACTCAACCAATGACTTGTTAAACCACATCGGATGTGTCCTGATGATTTTTGTCTTCAACTGTACATGTGTTTCGATTGTTGACTTAATAATTGTATAAAAATTATCCAGTCTCAATTCTAATGAACTTGTATCAAAAACACCATGCCAATCTACATCAAGAAGCGACTCATTTATTCGTTTATAGTCAGCATTTTTAAAGTCGCGATATGTTTGTTTTGTTACAATAGTTTTGACGACCGATTCATTATATTTTATTTCGATTGCATTGTGGTGCTTTTCAAAATTCAATAAATGAAAGTCACTTATGGTACATTGAAACAGTTCAACATCATTTGTCCAGATCAAATCAAGCATACGACCATTTTGGTTGTAATTCTTGTTAATCTGGTGAAGTCCCAGTTCATAGCAAGTATCCAGCACTATCTTCTCTTATTCACTGGCTGCATTGATAGCAATTGCAATGTCTGGGTCCTCATGTTCATCAACAAACCAAATCAATTTCGGCAAATTAAAGTCACCGGACACAATTAAAACATCATTTGTATTCAACTTCGATGCGACTTCTTTCAAGGCATACATGTTGTTTTCATACACCTTGAGTGTTGAATCTGGTCTAATATATAATTCAACCAAATAGATGTTTCTTTTTATACCCGTAACTTTGACCCAAATTTGTTCAGCTCCGAATTGGTCTCCCGCTCCGATGCAAACTGACTTTAGTTTGTTGTTGACTGCAATTAATACTCCGCCTCCTCTTTCCTTGCTATGTAGTTGGTCCTTTTCAGTGAGTGTTGATCTGTCACATCTATAGACATCATACATCGATGGAAATATGATGGCTGAATTGATTTCTGAACTCAAATGTGTTTCTCTCAGCATGAATATTGATGATTGTAGAATAAGAATTTCAGCGACAAACTCCGTCATTTTTGTTCGAATTCCATTCACATTTTGTGAATGTATTGATATCTGCGTAAAGTATTTTTCATCATTAAATTTTTGTGTAGCACTCATTTCCCCTTGCAGAGAACATATACTGTAATTATTTAAATTACCTGAGTGACTACTGCTAAACTCTCTTGATGAAAAACCCGCAGATAAGTTTGTCCTGTGATCTATTGGTGGCGCCACCGTTGCCAGCGCTGAGCCGGCGGCCGATGGGTGAGACGAGCCTGACGAAAATCCTCATATAATCATCAAAACACACTTTACAGCTGCAATCATCGTAATGGTGTCCGTTTCGTCTGCGATTGTCCACAAAATTCCTTTTTTGGAAAGATCTATCGACATAATTCCCGTGAAATTGTTGCCTGCTATCCCAATGCTGGTCAAATCTATAAGCGGTACAAAGTTGTTGACGATGCATATTTCCTCGTACACCCTGTACATTATGTTGCATATTTTGGTGTACACCTTGTGGATGGTCATTTTGCCGATGTGTGTGTTGCTGTTGTTGTTTTACTTGTCCTTTTTGTGGGTCTGATTCATCGTTTGTAGTGTTTTTCTTTTTGTTTTTCTTGTTCTTTCTCTTTCGTTTCTGTTTCCTTTTCTTCTTTTTCTTTTCCTTATTTGCCATCTCTTTCACCGTGTCATCCGTTGCATTTGATTCACTGTCGGTTTGGTCGCACTTATCCGTTTGGCAAAATGAATCAATTGTTATGACTTTTGATGTTTCATTCCCAAATTGATTACTTTCAATTATTGTTCTTAGTTCATTTTAATAATAATAATAATAATAACTGCACCGAACAGCGTTCCTTCGCCTTGGTGGTTTATTCAAAATAATTCAAATAAATACAATATGATTAAATTCTTGCATCAAGCAGTTTTGAAAGAGATAAATAATAATTTTTATAAAAAGATTTCATTTATGTTTACAATTCATCTATTTTCTTTCAAATATTTCTCAATTCTCAGCTTTACCGTCGATAAATTTACTTCTAAATCAATCAAATTAGTATCACAATTTGGCATTTTCTTTGTATAATAATCATTGAATGTAATAAGCATATAATTAATTGGTTCATATTTTGTGTAATCACTTCCTCTAACTGGAATATTAAAAAGCGGTACTGCACGGGTATTATGCGCTGAATTATAATAATTTAAACTGTTTGACATATGAGTCGACTTCATATCTCCATTAATAATTTTGAAGATGAAAGACACTTGCGCCATCTTCCGTCTTTCCTCCAGCGTAATCATTTGTAGAAACAGAAGTCTATGCTCATATTTTGGAAGTCTATAGCCATCCCAGTTCATTCTCCTTAGCGCATAAAGTAAAAATTGTTTTTGTATTGACTCTATTCTTTTGCACATATTGTCGTAGTGTGGATTCCATATTTCCGATCCAAATTCGATGATTGGTAATACAAATGTAAAATAAAGGCGCTTAATTGTCCATGGATCGACGAAATCCTTACCGTAGAACTTTAACCAAGCCAGTCTTGATTTAGCTTTAGCCGTAACATGCTCAATGTGTGATTTGAAATTCATTTGCCCATCAAGCAACACTCCCAAGTCCCTTATTACAAAGACTCTTTCTATTTGAACGCCGCCTATGTTGTATTTGTATTCATATTGCAGTGATCCCCAATGATATGAAATGATTTTTGTTTTGTTTACATTTAATTTTAATAAATTGCGTCTATAATAATCCGCTACACGATCCAAGTCGTTTTGAAGATTAATGCAGTCATCTGTTGTGGTGATACATTTTGAAATTTTTGTATTATCAGCGAATGAAAGTATGGTAGAATTGGTCACGAAGAAAGGTAGATCAATTACAAACATGATGAACAAAGTAGCGCCAATGGGATATTCTTGACCCGTCCCAGAAGTAACTTCGATTGGATCGGATTTGATATCTGCAATCTTTACAATTTGTCTGCGACCAGACAAGTAAGATTTGATCCATTTTAACAGCTGCTCATTCAATCCCATGATTTCAAGTTTTTGAATAAGTAAATTTAAGTTAACCGAGTCAAAGGCCTTGGCTATGTCTAGATAGATGGCGTCTGTTTGATGTCTTCTTCCCATGTTAATAATAGTTTTTGAAGTAAATTCCACTAAATTTGTTATCGTTGACCTGTTCTTGATGAATCCATGCTGACTTTCGTGTACTATGTTCTTCAAATATAGATTGAGATGGTTTGTGACGATTGAATCAAGAATTTTTGATGTAATGCACTGCAAAGCAACACCGCGATAATTTTGAACGTTGTTTCTATCGCCGTTCTTGTAAACTGGTCTGACAAATGACGTTCTCCATAACTGTGGTACTGTGGCAGTTTCAAGTGATTCCTTTAATAGTGTTGATATTGGCTCCTGTAATGAAATCAAACAATGCTTGATGAATTTGTTTGGAATTTCATCAGGACCACAGACAAGATCATCTGGAAGCATGCTTATATGTTGACCTACAAGCTCCTCGGTTATTTCGATCATTGATATTTCAGCACAAATATCACGTATTTTTTCTATTTCTGAGCTGTTATATCGCAGATCACCTTCTAAAGAGCTGTAAGCGGTGCCAAAATATTTTGCAAAAAAACCAGCAATTGTTAATTGATCGCTTGCTTTTTCATTCAAATAAGTCATCTCATGTGGACGATCTTCACTTTTCCCATTTTTGAAATTCACGTGCTTGAAAAATTTCTTTGGATCATCATCTATCTGTTTCTCCATCTCTATTCTGTAATCTCTGAGAGCTGAGCGTGCACATCGTTTATATTCCATTCTTATTATTTTGTAATGTTCAATTGATTCAAGTGTGTTGAGCCTTTTTTTCATTTTGATGAGCTTTGCTGACTATGTTTTTCAACTCAACACCACATCGGTTAAACCACATCGGCTGCTTTTTGATGATTTTTGTCTTCAACTGGACATGAGTTTCTATTGTTGACCTAATAATTGCATAAAAATTATCCAGTCTTAACTCAAATGAATTTGTATCAAAAACATTATCCCAATCTTCATCAAGAAGCGACTCATTTATTCGTTTATAGTCAGCGTTGTTGAAATCTCGTATTGTTTCAGTCTTCATGATTGGCTCTTTATATCGTATACTAATAGCATTATGATGCTTTTCAAAATTCAACAAATGAAAGTCGCTAATGGTGCTTTGAAGCAACTCAGCATCATTTGTCCAGATTAAATCAAGCATACGACCATTTTGGTTGTAGTTCTTGTTAATCTGATGAAGTCCCAGTTCATAGCAAGTATCCAGCACTATCTTCTCTTTTTCACTGGCTGCATTGATAGCAATTGCAATGTCTGGGTCCTCATTTTCATCAACAAACCAAATCAATTTCGGCAGATTAAAGTCTCCGGACACAATCAAAACATCATTTGTATTTAATTTCGATGCGACTTCTTGCGATGAAAAAAATGAAGTGACGTGAGCTGTCACGTCTGCATGTTTTTTTTTCTTCGCTCTCTATTTGGATACTTTAATTTTGCTTAATTTTAATCGAAATCACATTAACAAAACAGGAAAAATTATTGAAAGAATTATTATTGAATTGTGTACAAGAAAAACATCAAGTTTAAGTGATTTGAAGTAAATTAAAGAAAAGAAGAGGAAGAAAACGAATGAAAAAGTGTCTCATCATTGTTGTTAGTGTAATTGACGGTACAACAT
>NW_022202036.1:0-3047 GCF_009176525.2 Contarinia nasturtii | reverse complement strand
CCGCCACTGAATCTAATAACACCGTTGGATCTGGTAGTATCGTTGGTTGTTGGTAGCGGTGGCGGTGATGATGATAGCAGATCGGGATGGTCGGGATCGGCAGACGTAAAGGATTGGCAGTTTGATGCTTTGCGTGACGACATCTTTCATGATGACACCGCTGAATGACAATCGCTTTATTTCCATTTGCTTGATAATTTGGGAAAAAATCGCTTCATCTGTTATTTTAGTTTATACAATTCAAATATTTATTTTGCTCCATTGGAATTTATTGTGTACATATTTTCATGATAATTTTTCCATCCAAATTACAAATGATAGAGCACGAATTGGTTTTAGACATAAAAATAATTTAAAATAAATTAACTTGAAATAAGGTGTTTTGAAAAAAGCTCCAGATTGTTTTTCAATCAATGATATGGTCTGATTTTCAATTACAATTTCTGTTGCTCATTTCAAACCGGATATTTTTTGCTACCAACACATTTGAATCACATTGGAAGCAATTGAAAAACGAATGTGTTTAGAGTTTTGCGAGTCGTCATTACAAAGTTTCTAATGTTCAAAATGTTGCGTTTTGGTCATTGTTTGCTTCTTTTTTGTTTGCCTATGAAATTCATTGTTTTGGTGTGATGTGATAGGGAAAAAAGAAGAAATAGGTGGCGATTTGAAAAACACATGTTTTCTGTCTCCTTGTATCCGTTTTACTTACCAAATTTTCGTTACAGTTCCACACTGACAGCGCCGTAGCCAGGATTTTGTTTCGGAGGTTGCTCAACACCAAGTTTTGAAAAAAACGTCTAGCCAATTTTTAAATAGAAAAATATATACTTTATGTTTGTTTGTCCGTGAATGTTAAATAGGGAACATTTTGTTACATAGAATAATGCATTATTTTCATTTGTTCATGTTCGCTCTCTTCATTTCAGCGGTTTGTCTTATTCGTTGCAAAGAATAAACGGTAAAACGGAGAGAGAGACAATGGGCCAACGTTTCTGCTTGCAATGTATTTTTATATAGCAAACAGAGCTGTTGGGAATATGTGCGGAATGGGAAGAGAGAGAATGAAAAAGTATACATGGAAAAGTATTGTATCTAGTGTTATGTGTCTGTGCGCAATCTCAAAAGTGAAAGGAAAAAAGCAAAAAGGTGATTTGTAATAGTAATAGTTGGCCGATTTTGATGAAATTTCAGTATATCGTGGTCAATATATTGAACTTCAATGTTTAACAAACAAAATCTACAAATTTATTTTTTTTTGCATTGAAATTCAAGTTTGAAAGTAAAATTTATCTATATTTCACACACATTTTCTTTTTACTTTTCCGCACACCTAGTGTAGGGAAGGTATTGTATTAGGCCAAAAAATTAAAGTCATCCCAAAACATGTATTCTATGCATATTTAATGTAGAAAACACGATTGGAGATGATTTTGGGGCATATTAATGTGCGTCGCTGTGTGTGATGTGTCCTGTGTCCTGTGGCGTGTTGCCAAAATTTGTTAACACGATAAATCCTCTTCCAAAAACTCAATTCAAATTCTGACTTTGCAGGATGATTTGGGACTACTAGGAGACGTGCTGATTAGTTTTTGAGCAATATCTGTTGACCGGTGTAATTTTTTTGGTCCGAATGGAGTACCCACAATCCCACATCCATACATTTTTGATCATTTCTCAACCATTTTGGTGACACGATGGTTTCGTGCTCAGACATGAAATTCAAAATGTGACTTCACGGGATGATTGGGCACTACGAGGAATAAATCTGGTCAAATTTTCAACGACATTGATTGATCGGTGTAAAACTTAGACTCTGAAGAGGCGCTTCCCATATAACTCATTTGCGGAGTAATTTTATCGATGACGGGACTGTGCGGAGTTCAGCGGAGATAGCATGCAAATGCTGTGTGTACGAGTGCAACAGCATTCTTTGCTGTTCATAGATTTATTTTGTCCAATCGTACATCTTAGTAGCCGTACACACAGCTAAGTTACTAATCATCTGCGTAAGAATGATACACATGGAAGTGCTGTTACCCTCGTACACACAGAGTTTGTATATCATCTCCGCCAAACTCCACACAGTCCCGCCACCGTCAAAATTACTCCGCAAATGAATTATATGGGTTATGAGAAAAATGCCTTAAAATGATATTCTTTCAATTTGAACACTGAAAGAATGAGTAGTGGGGGAAGAAACCCGAATCTGATGTTAGTTTTAAGATGCAATCAATTTTTCACACATTTTTCATACAAAAATCCACAAAAAGTTTCATTTTTGTATGAAAGAGTTGCCTTTGTGGTACCGTAATGATCTGAAACTTTGAACAGGCTATTTTTTGGATTGAAATTTCTTTAAACTTGGTGTGATTATTTATTTTGATAAGAAAATAATATTCACAAGTTTTCACGGTAATTTAAGTTACTGCAACCATACAAAGACCATGATTTCAGTTTATTCCCAAAATTTCGGTTCCATGCGGAAAAGTCAGCTTGCGTACGTAAGCCTCTTTATTTTAATATTAAAACAATCGTTCACACTGAACTCAAAATCTATCCGCATGCATAACAATATATTATGAACCGCAAGCAACAACGACTGAAGCAATGCAAATAATCATATACCATCACTAAAGTTTACGCTACACACATACAATTGTTGCTTCTAGTTTCTCTCTCACGTGCATACACTTGTTTTAAATTATTTTTATGTCTAAAATAAATTCGTGCTCTATCATTTGTAATTTGGATGGAAAAATTATCATGAAAATATGTACACAATAATTCCAATGGAGCAAAATAAATATTTGAATTGTATAAACTAAAATAACAGATGAAGCGATTTTTTCTCAAATTATCAAGCAAATGGAAATAAAGCGATTGTCATTCAGCGGTGTCATCATGAAAGATGTCGTCACGCAAAGCATCAAACTGCCAATCCTTTACGTCTGTCGATCCCGACCATCCCGATCTGCTATCATCATCACCGCCACCGCTACCAACGATACTACCAGATCCAACGGTGTTATTAGATTCAGTGGCGG
>NW_022202035.1:0-3384 GCF_009176525.2 Contarinia nasturtii | reverse complement strand
GCTTGTATCCAATTAAAATGTTTTTTGATTATAATAATGACAATGCTCTTGTATTTTGTATATGTATTGTTTAAGCTTAATCGAATCCCTCGTTTGAAAAGTTTTAATAATGATATCAAATCGCAGTGTAACATATGTTTTTACTATAAATAATGCTTAACTAAACGCCTCATAGTATAACATTTTAAAATTAAAGTTAAAAATAGTTCATGTTGGAATATCAAGTACTTTCAAAGCATTCCAAAAGTTTTCTGCTCACAGAAGTTCATTCGGCAATTGCAAAACTAAAGCATTTATGGAGTTGTACCTTATGTGCACAAATCGAATGAAAGACTAAAGATAAACAATTAAATTAAAATGTTCAAGATCAGCTGGATTTTTCTTTTTCAAACGAATCTCTTTAAGTGATGCAATGTAAATTTGCATTTGCAGTTAAAACGCAATATATAGAGTTTGATTATGGTAAACAGCTCAATTGTTTCATACTGGCTTGTGTTAAACTTTAGAATGTGGATTTTTCTTTGTCAATGAATGAAATAAGTTAATAGAATCGATAACAGTAGTCAACGTAATTTTTTTCTTGTTATACTTGAATAGAATGTACTGTTTATACAATATTTCAAATGGAATGGCACTTTAATCCGGTCCATTATCGACAAAACAGATGGAAGAATTTGAAGTTCTTAACAATGACATTGAATTACTTGTTATACAATATACATCAAGGTACATCGAAAATTGATTTATTTTTTCCAGCTGCAACTGGTTTTTATCTTGTATTTATATTTTAACTTGACTAAAGTATAGCAAACGAACCAAACCAAATTGAATTTGATACGTATTAATCAGTTAAACTTACCTCGGATTTGGTTTGCCCCCATGCTTTCCAAATTTTCAGTATTTTCGTTTTGTTGTCTAGCATTTGTTCTACACGTCTCCATCGTTCAGTGATAGCATATTGATTTTCTGTAGATTTTGTTACGGTCATCGATGCTGGTTCACCGGTAATATTTTCATTTCGTAGCAATGCTTCTACCAATTGTGCACATGTAGTTTCATTTGTAATACCAGAAATCCAACGCTGTTCACCATGCACCCAAATCGGAATTTCATCATCATCGGACACATCAATTGACACCGACTCATCACTCATTTCTCCGGTTGATTGTGATGATACGGAAATCGATGCAATTGATTCCAATGAAGAACTGGACGAAGACATTGATAAAGTGCATTTGATTGATTTGCCGTCAGCACTACGTTGACTATATTGTTGCCGCTTATTATTTCGATCTTCCTCACTAAGGTCATCATAAAATAAAACAAAAATGAAAAGATTATTATTCAAATGTTACGATTAATAATTAGACAATATTGAAAAATGATTTTTTTATAAAACTAAACAAATGGAACGAAATTGAGTGTGTAAGCACTGTTTCACAGTTTAACAGTTTTCATGTTTCGAGGAAATTGTCCTTTTACGTCAATGAATTCGTGAATCATTTCATGTTTCACTTTGTCTCCCTTTTCACTTTGATTGCTTCTAGCAAAAAAAAAGAGAAAGAGAACACACAAACGATAGAAATACGCTTGTGTGTTAATAGCAGTACATTATATTTCGGAATAGTTTTATTTGTGTAGAATGGTATATTATCATTATTTGAGTAATCAAAACGTGATCTGCTCCAATTGCATTCATGTTTGGCAAACAGCACTAAAACAAGCAACATGTAGTCATTACTCTTGTATTCAATGGTCTTGGATTTTAGCTATCACGAGATTTCATCTTTCGTCTATTTACGGTAAAGATATAAATTTTGACATATGAATGAAATTTGAAGTGTGGATAATAATAACAGTGCATAATAATGCATTATTTTTTCTATGTTCCACTTCATGCAACACTTGTACTTGAATATTTTGAATGCATGCGTAGGTGTCGTTTCTAAAGCGCATTTCTGTTGACTACTGAAACCAAATACCAATATGATCGCATTTGTTGAAATGAAATTTACCTTTAAATTGAAGATTGTATGAGATTGTGTAGTTGATGGCAATGAATGACTTGCTACACGAATTTATTAGGGTGATTTTAATAACACTCAAAGTAATTTCACCAAAGAAATAAAAATTGAAATTTTTCCGAATTTAAATGGTTTACATGTGAATGCAATTATTTGTATAGCCAGTGGGTGAATAATAGAAATTTTTATGGTCAGCTACATGAAAAGAAAAAAACCAATTGCCAAAAGATTTAGCAAAAATTTCCATCGAGCGCAATTTTAATTTCACCTTTTTCCTATTCTAATGTTTCATTGCTATGTTCTTTGTTCATGGTTTTTAATATTAATCAGTACTTTTGGAAACAATCTGATCAGCATATAGTAACTTAATTTAAAAAGGCGTAGACCAAATATTAAATCTCATATAAATGAAAGACGTTTATATATATATATACAGGGTGTTTCATATAAGTGGCTCACTTTTATTGAGTGGTTATTTCGAAAAACTCTTTTGGGGGATATTTTGAGGGTGAAAAACTAAGAATTTTGGCTCAGCCGGATTTTTGAATTTTTTCCCAGGGGGTGGAGGGGGGGTCGATTTTCCTCAAAAATGAGTATATTTCCAAATCGATCAAAATAAAGTCAAACATAAATTCGAATTATTATCGTTTTATGATTGCACTGTATTCTAGGGGTTTCCCTCTACAAGATAGACCGATTTGTAGGTCGATCAAAATGCAAGGGGGGAGGGGCAGGGGTCATGAACATTGTACTATTCTTCTTCATTTTTTTCAAAATTGCGACATGGGACCCAATTTTTTTTTGCTTCTATCGTATTCCTGGAGTCCGTCTCTACAAGATAGAATAGTTTTCGGAACATTTCATTTTGGTTCGGGCCGGCCAGAGCCATCAACATAAAGTTATACCCATATTTTTGCTCAAATTTTCCTAATGGAATGTTTTTTTGTATGAAAGGTCGCCTGATTACCTCTAGTTTGCCTACCTCTATTGTGTTCCTTGAGTCCGTCTCTACAAGATAGGATACTTTTTGGAACATTCGATACACTTTTGGGCCGGCCAAGGCCAAAAGTTTTGGCGCCAAATCGGCTTTTTCACATTTTGCGTGATTTTTCGAGTTTGAGCTGGAATTGATGCTGATTTTTTTAACTCTATCGTGTTTCCTGAATCTTCCTCTACAAGATAGGATCATTTCCAGATCATTTGGACTCGATATGTGCCGGCCATAGTCAAAACTGGAGGTGCCAAACTGATTTTTTCCATTTTTGTGCGCTATTTCGAGATTTTTTTTAAAAATGATCTCGGTTACATGTGACTTTTCGATCCTATCGTACTTTCTGGACATTCCTCTATAGGATAGGCG